>NW_009931329.1:29247-45475 GCF_000696875.1 Nestor notabilis | reverse complement strand
GTGGGGTGGGGAGGCCGGGCCCGGGGATGCCTGGCCCGGTCCGAGGGCAGAGCTGCGTTTTGCTTTTGCCCTCCTGTCCGCCTTCGCCGGGCCCAACCAGTTAGTGATCCACTGAAGTGTTCTGTCCCTCTCTGTCACACGGCGTTTGCAGAGCCCCGCTGGAGTCCGGTCTCCGCGTGTACGGGTGGAGGAGGCCCCGCCTGAGCGCTGAGAAGCAGCACCGCCCTATCTCTGTGCCCTTCCCCCTGCAGAACCGCCTGGGCTGCTGCTCCATAGTAGGCCACTGCTGCAGGGGTACCGGTGACTCCTGCTGGCCTCGCAGGTGTTTCTGTCTTGCATTTGAAGATCACAAATCAGTGCTGAAAAAAACAAGCATCAGTTCGTTTCGTTACGATTTTGCTTGCTGTTGAAAGGCCAAAAGCGCATCAGCAGTAAGGACTTCTGAGTAAAGGTGGCATTTGTAAAATTATATGTGGGCTGCAACTCAACAAAAACAGAGAAGCGAAGACCCCTAAAATAAAGTATTTAGAATTATCTTAAGGGTCATCTGTTGAATAGGATAAATAAATAAACTATGGTGCTATTTTTTTTTTTATTTTGGAAATGAGTGTGCGTAGTTGGAAAATGAAAATTGTGATCTTTTTGATGAAAAGGCTGCATCCCTTCCCCGCCCTAGCAGATTTTGTTAGTAGTCAGTCAAGCTTGCTTTGCCTGTCATAATGACATGCGATCTGCTGGATTTCTTAGTGTGCCTGGATGTAGGAAGGAAATACTTAGCAATGGACCTGCTTCTGTAGGACTTGAGTATTTTTTCAGGAGGTAGGCTCTTTATAGAACTATTCACACTAACTTCTGTGTAGCAAATAATGATCTTAATGTTTGCTGTTGGAATTTTTCTTACAGGGCACAATTCTCTTGCGTATCTCAGAGTCTAAAACAATTTACTGACTTTATTATAGCTAATTATTTTGTATTGTCTCAGTTAACTTTGTAATGATTTTTTTTCATCTTTTTGTGTATGCTTCTTTGATATATGTTTCTCACCTCCATTTTAGGATTATGCTAAGGAAAGATATGGAGTGTCCTCAATGATACAATCTCAAGAAAAACCAGGTCAGTTAATAAACATAAAGATTTTTAGAAAGGGGGGAGGAGAGAAGGAAAGAAGTCATATACTCAATATCTTCAGTACTTGTTTGAGAAATAATTTATCATACATCTTCATTCAAATATTGCTGCCATTTCCTTTATTTGAATACATTTGGCACATGTAAGGTTGCATTTGGAGTGCTGTGTCCAGTTTTGGGCTTTCCGATGCAAGGAAGACATAAACATTTTGGAGCCAGTCCAGTGGAGAGCTACCAATTTTTTCAGGGGACTGTAACACTGGATCTCTGAGGTGAGGCTGAAGGAACTGGGCTTCTTAAGCCTGGAGAAGAGGAAGCTGTGGGCTGATCTTGTTACTATTTAAAACTACTTAATGTGAGGCTGTAGAGAAGACAAAGCCAGACTCTTTGAAGGTGTGTAGTAATTGGAGAGGAGGTGATGGGCACAAGTTAGAACACAACTTGAGTGTGAGTGTGGTTGCATATTGAATCTGGGTTCAGAGAGGTTATGGAATCTAAATCTTTGTTGTTGTCTGGACCATGCCCTACACAGCTTGTCAGTTGTTGTCTCTATCCATTACTGCAGGCTTAACACTTCTTGGTTTAGATTATAATTACTTGTAATGTACGAAGTTGGGGATGTAATTTTTTTTTCTTTGGGGTAAATTCTGCTATGTCTTGCTGCAACAGTGGTCTGAGTAGGATAACTGCTTATGTCACCTTCATTAGTCCTGCATATGAGCACCCAGCTATTCTATGATTCTATGACTATTCACATCACTGTGAATTCAGGAAATCCTTATTTTCTACTGATGGGGAACTGGAATTCAGAAAGACTTGTTAGATAGAGAACAATCTCCCAGGCCACCATCCCAAGACATACTAATCTTCCTATTATTCAGTGTGTGAAACGGGAGCGAGGGAAGGTAATAGATTGGCTTCTTGTAACTTCTTCATAGTGAAACGTAAAAAATGAACATTGTTTGTGATTGGGTGATTTTTTTTAATTTTTTTTTTCCTCTGAATGGTTGTTTTGGTTGACCTTCCTTAGGAAGGGAAATGCAGAATGTAGAGAAGAGGAGGAGCCACAAAAGCTATCATAGGTTGAAACCAACTGAAGGGGAATGTTACATCAAAAATGTAACAGGACAAGAAGATCACTAGAGACTGTATTAATAGTCATTATTGAATGAAATACTTATTAGCTATCAAGGAAAGGGAACTAAGGTTGAAATTGCAATGTAAGCGAGCCCAACTGCTGGCATCTGTGGTCTCCCTGGTGCTGGGTCTTCTGTCGATACTAGTTTCAACATGCTAATAATGACAATTTGTTTAGCCAGCCTAGCAAAGTGAAAGAGGCTGGCTGAGGTTCTGATGGGTGCTGGAAGGGCCTGGAATACATGTTACATGCAACCACATAACAATCCAGAAATTGGTGTGCAGTTGCAACCTAAAAGGTGTACTTATTAAGGAAAATTGGTAACTCCAAGTTAGCATCTGACTGGTTAACCTGAACTGCTGACTGCAGGCTGAAGGATTGTCCTGTTGGATCTCCTTTCCCTGCACTCTTCTGTGATGGCATTTGGCTCACCAGAGTTTCTGCAACCTGTGTTTCCTCTGCCAGTTTCACACCCTGTAGCAAACTATGTGAGAAACCAAAGCTGGCAGATTGAGATGGTGGATCAAATCCTAGTCTCATAGAGAAAGTCTGCCCTTCCAGTTGTCTCACAGTCAAAAAAACACTCAAAAATACTGTGGATAAAAAAAATGTGTTGAGAAGTAAATTGGCAAAAGCTGCAGGAAATTATATGAGAAAGGCAGAGTGCTGCGTTCGGATCTGTTGTCCCCTTGACACTCAACCCATGTTTAAGAAAAAAGAAGTCTTAGCCAGTGTATGGGTAAGATCGAACAGGTTTTTCATTAAAATACGTTCAGATTTCATTTTCATTAAAATACAACTTAAAACACTCTTGCGATTCCATTTTTAGAAGATTATTATCCAGCGTACCAGAATTAGGTAACAATGAAAACCAAAATACTTCTAACAAAAAAGTTCAGGATCAGCCTAGTCCCTTTCTTGAGACTAATGCTCTCTTATTTAAAGATTCATTAGTTTCTGCTAGGGAGAGCTCTTATCAAAGGGCTCACGGGAGGATGAAGTCGTCACTCATCATTAGTAGTGTGTATATGCTTTTCCCCAAAGTATTCTGCTTGCATTTAGTGTCTTGGAGGAACTACTGCTTGGGGCAAGGAGGTTGCAGGGGAGCACAAATATAAGTGTTCCCACCTGTACTGTGTTTATTTTCTTTGTTTCTGAAGACTGTGGGTACATGCCATTTCTAAGTCAGAATGATAAATTGTGGTATGACATGTGCAGCTCCACATACTCTCTGGTAATTGGAGCCAACAGGCGATACTGCACAGTTGTGGGTAGCAGCTCAGTTGTACCTCTACAGCACCACTGCTTTTAGGTTTGCTGTCGTAACTGCACTCTCCCGAGGACACTGGCTGGACATGGAAAGTTGAAAAGCTTGGAGCGTTCAGAGCAAATTATTCTCCATGTCCATGGATAGGCTTACTGTCCTTTAACCGTGCTCACAGATTCTTGTTCCTCTGCAAGCAAACTAAAACTCTTCACATATTCACAGAGATGTTGCATTGATGCTCCACCCTGCTCTACTGATCTCACACACACCTGTGCCTTTATTTTTCACCCACCTCAGTCCTTCTTCTGCTGATGTTGGCTGCGCTATGTGATGTTCTCACTTCCTGTTACATCATGTCTTTAAGTCCTTCCTGCCTGCTTGAGGCTATGATTGCTAGTAAAACTTCATTTGCCTTGCCCATTTTCTCCCTTCAGCACTATTACTTTCATCTCCTCTACCTGGAAGCTGCTTTCATCTTATGCTGCTTTTGGCTTTCAGGATTTTTTATTAAACTTACGTTTTCTTTTTCATTTGTTCAACATTGTAAAGATGCTGGCGCTTCACAGAGAAAGCAGAAATATTGGTCATACTGTTAAAAACTCTGTGATGTAAGATAAACATACTGGGGTATGGGTCTGGGGGTCGAAAATTGATTGTCTTGTATAACCCACACAACTTTTTGGGGGTTTAGCCTCTCATGTTTAGAAGAGGTTAGAGTTCTGAAAGGTGTGTATATTTAGATTGTAGAATAGAAAGGATTGTGCTATACAGGAAGGGAAAAAAAAGTTTCCTCATAAATGTGATTCAAAATGGCAATGAAGGTGAGATAGCATGAATATTGAATTGGGACTGAAAGAGTAATTTCAGACTTAGAGTGTTTTGTTTGAACTTTGTTTAAAATCTTTGTTCCCTTGTCTTCATGGCAACTATAGCATGGTTTAAAAATTTTCTATTTTTGCATTATTTAGTTGTCTGTGTTTATGTGGCAAGAAAAGGTAAGTATAGCTTGCATTTGTGAAAGAACATGTAGGTGGCAGTCTGAAGAGTATGGTTTTAATAGGACCTTAAAAGTGAGAGCAAGAAGCTTCAATTTTTCATGGAAGAGATAGAAATTAACTGAAAGGAATTCCAGGTGAATTGATACATGAGCGTAAAGAGGGAAGATTTAAGCTACAGTATGTTGGTTGAACAATAGAGAAATGAATGACAAGCAATTGCTTACACTAAGAAATACAGACATTATGATGAACTACTGGCATTTTAGAAATGAGAGAAAAAGCAGAGTAGAGTGGGAGGTGTTGAAGGAGGGAAACAAAGTGACATAATGGTTGCTACATGTAGCTGTTTTCACTGGTGCCCCGTGAGGGGACCAGAGATGGGCACAGAGAGAAAGAGAGGAAGTTCCCTCTGAGCATCAGGGGACATTTTTTTACTGTGAGGGTGGCTGAGTGCTGGCATAGGTTGTCCAGGGTGATTTTGGAGTCTCTCCCCATGAAGATACTAACCCATCAGAATGCAGTCTTGGACAACTGGCTCTAGGTGACCCTGCTTGAGCAGGGGGTTGAACCAGGTGACCTCCAGAGGCCCCTCCCAACCTCAGCCATCCTGCGATTCTGCAATCTGCTGTTGGAAAAAATGATTTTATAATATCTCTTTTGATACTATTTTATTACCCTTTTTATGAAAGGTGAAATAGTTTTTAATAATTCATACTATACAAAATTTTTTGTGTTAAAGGTGTTTTGTTTAGTCTTGATGAAACATGAACCATTATGTATACAAAAGACTTAAAAAATATTTATCTAATGCAGATGGTTCCTGAAACACTAAGGATCCATAAAAAAAGTAGCACCTCATTCTGTCTTTATGCTTGTGCCTGGAAAATGTTTCTAACAATACAGTTTTAAGTTGGCTGAGGTAATTTTAACTGTCTGAATATCAAGCTCTTAGATATACTAAAGTGTATGGGTTGTGCTAGTTGCATGTTTCCTATAGAACTGTGCTGTTAAAGTTTGAATGTCAGAAGTTGCTGACAAGTGATGACATCTTTATTCCCGTTTTTCCCTTGCCCAGTGCATGGGTGCACACACACATTATTAATATATTTGAGTCAATTTCCCATCACATTTCTCTGTGCACTTCCATTCTGTTCTTGTTTTGATGTTTGTCTGTGAAGAAGAAACTGCACTGCTCTGAGCATAAGCTAATAAGCATTTTCAACCCCCTAAAATTCCTAGTGCAGAATAATAGGCTTAGAGGGCAAGCTGTGACTGGTATTCAGAGACAGAGGGAGGGAGAGGGAAGGAGTCCAGAATATCAGATGGTAACCTAGGGTAGGCAAACTTTGGAAAAGTTCTGGCTGGAAAAGTCTAGAGTGGAAGTGTCTTGGTAAATTTAATGTTATTTTGAAACAACGGAGAAGCCTGTGATAAAACCAGAGAGAGTGAATTTGCTTGTGTTACGTATCATAGACTCATAGAACAATAGAATACCTCAAGTTGGAAGAGACCCATTAGGATCAATGTCTCCCTTGGAGATTTTTCTTTTGTCTAATAAGCAGTGTTTTTACCACATGAGAACTGTAAATGAAGAAGTGTAGCTGTTAGAAATATGCTATGTATACCCTCTAACTCATTTGTAGATACAGTAAGAAGTAAGTGTTTGAGACCATGCAAAAATACATTTGGCTGGAAAAAATGCAATTAAACAAGTACTTTTCAAGGAATAGTGGCATGCAGCCAGCATATTGGCAGTTCATAATTGTCCTGATTTATTTAAAAATATTTTCCTTCGTTACTTATTTTTCCTTTGCTGTCCAAAATTTGACCTTTCCAAACTGTGCATTTTCTATTGTTATTTAGCTTTCTTGGGAACACAGCATTTGAAGGGTTCTTTCTGGCTCGTACAATGATAGTAGTGCTTGATCAGGTTGTCAGAGATTCTTTCCGAAAATAAGTTTTACACAGGAATACTCTTGTTGCTCCAAAATGCTACTGTTTTTATCAAAATTAATATTAATTTCTAATGCATATTTATTTGTGGTTTCTTTCTCATTTCTAAACAATAATTACTTCACTGTGATATTCACCCTTCTACTTACTAGATACAGAGAATACTCATGTCACCTCTGAGCCTTTGTTTTGCTGTGTTCAACATACCAACTTTCACAATGCACAGTGGAGCAGGGCAGGCATCACTTGGCTAGCAGAAGTTCAGATTAATAAGTGGAGGCAGTACAGTTGCAGCACAGGGAAATCCTATCAGAAATACGGTAGTCAGGCTGGGTTCTTCCATCCGTGAACTACAGTAATTCTGGCTTTTGTTTTAGTGCAGTTTGACCCTGCTGTGTAAGTCAAACCAGAAACTTGAACCAGTTTAAAACTACTTGATCAAGTACAGTGCACTGAGAAAGTAAATACGATTGTTCGTGTTTTCAGTACATCTATAATCCTGGGGATACAAAAAATAATAGTTTCAATTTATTGTATATTTTAGCAATGATGGAAAATGTCTTTGGAGTTTAAAGTGAAAGATGTTTTGCTTAAAATTTATTTTAAATTGTTCTAAAGGTTGTGATGTTTTTTGTTTTTCTGTAATTCAGATAGAGTTTTGATTCGAATAAAAGACTTGACAGTGGAGAAAGCTGATGAAGTGGTTTGGGTTCGTGGCAGAATTCATACAAGCAGAGCTAAAGGTGAGAAGCCTTCAGGGTTTTTATTTTATTTCCTCATATTTTGGCTGAATGTTTATTTTGGCGTCATGACCTGTTAGTTGTCTCTTGCATACCAGAAAACTTTGCCACGTGGTTACTCAGTGTTCACTTTGATCGGTTATTTTCTTTCTTTTTCCACTTTTCTTTTTCCAAGAGGGGAAGAGGAAATTTTGTTTTCAGCTGAGTGGAAGTATGGTTTTACTATTACATTTTAGTAGAAGTGAATTTTAGTTTTATCATATTACTAAATAATGTGTGGGCAATTACAAGAGGAATTTCTAAATATTATAGTCATTCTCCTTTGGGTGTTAACAGTTGTGAGATAAAACAGTTACAAACTTCTACTGTAAAACATACTTCTATTGTAAATGTATCAGTTGTCAGGCCATATTTATTCTGCTGCATATGAGTGTTTTCACTGTACCTTTTCTTTGACAGGAAGCAAAAATCTGTGTTAAAATTTCAGAATTTTTACTTCTAGTTACCAACATCTGGTTATACCTATTTGAACTTAAGAAACATCATCTTCCCTTTACAAGACAAAAGGAAAATCCTTTTATAGGTTCTGAGTGGTGTGGGTTGTCATACTTGGCTGTTTGACAGCCATATTTCTTCCCTAGAATCAGAAATTCTCTCTGGAGATCAGTTTGCCATATGCAAACTTAAATAGGCTTTGGCCTTTTCAGTTGACATCAGGTGCTGACAACTGTTGTACTCATTTCAGTTATGTTTGGCAGTTCTATAGTGAGATATAAATACCTTGTCTTCCCAAGAGTTGAAAGAAAAGAGCATAAAGAAAGTGTCTTCACAAATGAAACTTAGTGGTAGTCTCAGAATTGAAAATAGGGCAAACTGGGGGAAAGAATCCATTACAGAATATTGTCACAGATACCAGATTAATTTTTATTTTTGAGGTTTCATTAAAGAAATAAAAAAAAGTCCCTCTTAATGCATGTCTGTACTGCAGTCAGTTAAGGAACTGCGTGTAAATGTATTCATACAATGCACGTTTTAGTTTGTATCAGAATCTTTACATTTAGGAAGTCTTCTGTGATTGCCTCAATAGTTCTCTAGTGGAGTCTTATATGAAAGTGTCTCTTTGCTATATATCGAAACTGTCAACCCCAAAAGGTGTGAAAGTCTTGGTCATTACAACTTTAAGTTGTTCGGACAGGAGATACTGTCTAATTTGAATATTAATATAAGTATATGAATAAGGGTATCCTTATGGCTTTTTCTTTTGTGATTGTGATTGTAGGAAGAATTCAGACTATTAACAAAATTTTGTAGTATTAAACACAGGTGTCATGTTTGCACAGACCTTTAAAACAATGTAAAGCTCAGTAGTTGTTAATTACTCTCTCTGTATTGCATTTATATACAGTACCTTGCATGATATGTGCACTTACTTCAATCAGAGTAATATGTATGTAACATGGCAATATTAACTTACAAGAAACTGGTTTCAATTCTTCACCTTTGACTTCAGGAAAGACTTTGCTTTTCATGAAATAAGTGCTTAATTTCAAAAACTTTCACACAACCTGATGAATGAAAGCAAAGGAGTTGATTATGGGCATGAAGTGTTCTCTATGTATTGATTGTGTTTCTTGTTCCCTCTTGGTCTGACAACACAGAGCAATTCTGACATTCAGGGAATGCTGCTAGGGAATGCCATATCCTTGTTTACTTAATCTTTGGGGGAAAGAATCTTACAAGAAAAGCAAATGTTTTAGAGTAAAAAGTAGTATTAGGCTTTCCCACACACATCATGGTGCTATTCCTACCATTATGGAAACAAAAGTCTTGCAGGAAACAGGAAAATCTTACACAAAAATAGCTTTAGCTTTTCTCAGAAGCTCAAATTTGACTCCTAAATAACCAGCATATCCTTTATTTAATTCTGTCCAGTTCTGACCAATAAACCAAAAAAGTTGAACAACTGCAGCATCCAGCTGCCTCATATAGCAAGCCACTCATGAAATCTGATGGAAATTAACTGAGGGATGTGTAAAGAATGGGGTGTTGGGAATTTCTGTGGGTTGTACTTAAATTGAAGTGCTTCAGGCCCTGTGGTTTTTATCATAGATTGAAGAAATGTTATTTCTGGCTTTATTTTAAAGCCAGTCTAAGCTACTGTACACTTTTATCATTGAAAAGCAGTTGGGAAATCAGCCTGGGTTCTGCCAGGCAGATGGAACTTGTGCATTATGTTAGTCTTGAACTTGGTTCCGGTTTATGAATGCGGAGGTTTATAAAACATTGAATTAGTATGTCTGAAAATAAGAGTACCACCAAGAGCAAATTTTATAATAAACCATTTACATTTTTCTCGTTGCTGGCAGATGTCTGTAACTAGCAATGTGTTAATTTATATGCCCAGATATTTTCTACTGTTTATACAAATTCCTTCTTTACATCCTTTTCTCTTAAAAGCTCTTGTGTCATTTGGTACTTACATACAAGAAAGGAAATGGATTCCTTTTTGGTTTTATGTCTTTCTTTTGACGGGATTCTCTGTGTGGTGTTTTCTTTTATTTGTTCAGTGACTAAAAGTTCCTTGCATTAGACTGAGTCAGACCTTTTTAACCAAATTTCTTTTGAAGCTTTTCATCTTTTTGAGCATTCTTCTGGGACAGTGTTGGTTTGGTTTATAGAAACTTAGAGTAGCTTACTGTTTAATGTGAGTAAATTTGGTCTTAGCTTTTCACTTAAATGCCATGTAAATATTCTGAAATACATGGGAGAACATCCCGTAATCCCTCTTTCTTACACCCCCCACCCCCAATGCTTCCTTTTTTCCATCTCTTGATCTGGAAAGGCATCTAATCATGAAGTAGATTTGATTATGGTTTGCCTTTTTGATACTTTATTTTGCATGCCTTTGACTCTTTTGGGAAAAGTTCTGTTTCTTCCTATTATCTTTGTAACTGTGCTATCTTAACTACTTCTATCAGTGAGAGACGTACGCGGAAGTACGCATTTATCATCTGTTTGATTAGAAATAGTTATATTCTACAAAGCATCCTCTTTCCCCATGAAAACAACTACTGTTACTCATGACAAAAAGATTAGAGTCCTTTTATAATGCAGATACTGATCAGACTTCTGGCTTTTGGGATTAAGTACTACTGCCAAACTTTTGCTTCTGATTATAGTATGATAGCAGGTCCCTCCATTGATTTCACTGTCTTCTCCTTGAGTATTTACTAATGGAATGACATTGTAGCTGTCTTCAGCTGTGTATTTTTTGTTTGAACACCTAACACAACATTGCTGAAACTTATATTTTGTTAAACTATTTGCGATGAAAATCATGGAGACAGATGTTTTTTTCTATGAAATAGTGTATCAAACTACATTGTAAGTAAGAAATACTGAGATGTCACTGATGTGAGATATGCCTAGCTTACCCAAAGAAACTTAAGTGTACTGTGTCCTATGGAAAACTTGTGTTTGATTTGTTGACTTGCTGGATCTGAAACACAGCCTGTGCTTTTCTAACTTAAATCTGTGATTTAATGTTTACCTGCAAGAAATATGTACATCCATAACATATTAGCTTCTTTACTTAGATATTGTAGCCTCTAGATTACAGAAATAGCTGTACGCTGTTTTCTGGAAATAAGGAATTAATTTTTTTGCATTTCTGAAATCACAGTCATAGGAAAATGTTAGTTATTTCCAATACTTATAATCTTGGTCTTTAATAATATATTGTAATAGTTCTATATGTTTGCTTTTATTTCCATCAGATTGTTTGTCAAATGTCTTGAATTTTATCTTTTGATACTGTTTAAATTTTCTGCAGCTATGTGTTAGGAATGGTGATCTACATAATTACAAATGAAAACTGCAACTGGCTTTTCAGTTTCAGTGTTCAAGTTAGATACATGTTGATTTTTATGTTTGATAGTCTAAGTCAACAATAAGTGGGAAATAGCTGTCTATAGCAAAGCTTCTGGCTTCTTTCTGTTCTTACCATTTGATGGAAACATTATAATGTTATGAGGCAGAACATGGAATTAAAATTATATTGATGCATTTTATTAGATACTGTTACAACAATGAAGTGGTTATTGTTAATTTCTCTCTCTGAGGAAGAAGCATTTAAAATCACTGTATTTCCTTAAATCTAAGTTGAAGAGTAAATGGTTATTAGAGATGTGAGGAGAAATATGAAATGATTGTAACTGTCAGCTAAACAGACTAGAAAGAGCTTTGCTGACTTGGAAATACACATTTTAGAAGTCAACAAAGTGTAATATGTTCTTCATAAATTATTATTAATTCCTATTAACAACTTTTTCCCTAAGCTGTTCATGAATAATTTGCTCTTACAGGAATTTTTAATTGGATCTTTTAGGTTCTTGTCACTCACTGGAATCAATACTTCTTTTGTGCCCGTTCATTCTGAATGTGCAGTGTATTACAGAATGAACATTGTTGCTTTAGTCTCTCGTGCAAAATCAAGCCTGTATCTCTCAGAGGAGTTTTGTAAAATGAACTCTACAGCTTTAAGTTGAGAAGATGAGAAAAAGATTCTTTTAAAATAATGTAGAGTTGAAATACTTGTGAACAAAGCAAAAGGGAAAAGGTTTACTTCTTGCAGTTGAAGAACAATAGATAGTTTAAAAGTCATGATTTCTAGTTTTTGTTTTGTCTAGATATTATTTATCTTGAAAGGCTTATGTTATTTTTAGAAAATGTCCATTCACATGTTTATGGATGTAAGGCAGAATTATTTGACTTATACTGATGTTTGGGGGTGTGTGTACACACAGAGCTGACTAGTTTGATGTAGCTACTGGAGGGGGGGCAGTGGTGAGGGGGATAGACACACATACACACACCCGCCTTAAAAGTTCAGCTTCCTAGTAAGTTAGTAAAGCATTTTTTCTCATTCACAAAGACCTCGAGTAACTTGTCCTTAATACACCTGTGATGTTTTATTTTGTATTCAGGGAAGCAGTGTTTCTTAGTCCTGCGTCAGCAGCAGTTTAATATCCAGGCTCTTGTGGCTGTGGGACAGCATGCAAGCAAGCAGATGGTAAAGTTTGCTGCCAAGTAAGTAAGCAATTATATCCTGTTGTCAGAGTAAACAATGGTGGGAACCAGGACTCCCAGGGGTTGGGACCATTTTCACACATTAACATCAATGCTTCGTTTGTTTTAAAATGTAGTTATTTAAATTGTCAGCTCTCTATTGCGTTGAATACATTACACTGACAAAAGGTAAAATAGAGAACAGGGTTGAAATGCATTCTGAACTGCTGAAGCAGCATTCTTTCACCATAGACAACCTACATTTACTTTCAAGCCGGCTAACAAAAAGTCTGGCAAACTGAGCTTAGTGGGACACTTCATTTTGTGTGTGGTGTTTGTGTGTGTATGCACATGTTCAGGGTTTTTATTCTACAAGATGTGCAGTGTAGTAGTAAGTTTTATAGCTAGAACTGACATGAAGAAGTTCCATATTGCAAGTTGAAGAACTAAGAGTAGCTTCTGTGCACCGAATTAGTCTTACTTACACCTTATTTTTGGCACTAGGATGTTTAGTGAGAGATTTAAATTATTTATTTAAATAATGGGCTTGCCAGTTAAACAAGTGTTTGTTGCTGTAATTTAAATTCAGTTATTTGGTTTATTTTGCTCTTAAAGATAAAAAATTACCTTCGCCTGCTACTTACCTCAAGATTGTGCTTTCAGGTTCTTCAGTACTGAATATGCCAGCATGACAAAGGTGTTCCTATAGTAGAGATTTTAATCATGTATATCTGCTTGTTCACAAATAGAAATGTGGATCAATTTGGTGCAATAATATGTTTAACATGTGGCACTTGAGTTGCTTCTGTGTAGTTCTTGGCACTACTCTCATGTCTGGGAAGGGAGCCCCCACTAATTAGCTGCAAAAGTGCTACAGCCTTCAACCTTCAATATGTCAGGAGAGGAGGGATTCATTGTAGTATAGACTTCCAGAAGCCAAGTTAAAAAGGTTAGGATAATGCTTCTGCTGAGGAGGTTCAAGGCAATGGGAAAACAGAACCAGCAGTGTTTGTTGTTTGGCGATGCTTAGTCTTGGCAATGCCAGTGTGAAGCATGCTGTTTACAGGTGTTTGTGAGCCAAAGTGTTCTGTTTCTTCATGAAATAGTTTGTTCTCTCCAGTGCTTAGAATCTTTGGAAAGAATTAAGTGTATAATCTACTTGTTCCCTAATTCATCTCTCTCTAACCTACCAACAGTCTGCCTGTACTCTCTCAACAAAGTTGTGCTACCAAACAGTGAAACAACTAACAGTTCTGATGCTCACTCTCCTGTTATCTAGTTCTCTCCAACATCACTCTTTTTCAGTTTTCTTTGCAGTTCTTTCCTCTGCAACTGAATTTCTTCATGAGTGGCAGAGCTCAGTGGTTAGAAGCTCATGAAAGGGAAGTAGGTCCTTACTCTTTTACTCTCATGCTGACTCTACCACTTGTAAGGCTTCCATGACTTTTTTTTTTTATCTTGGTGGATTAACTAATCTTTTTTTACTCGGTTAGTTTTCTGTCAGGTTGGTGATTAAAAGTAGGTCATGGAGGTCCAGAGCTACAAGGAGTGGTAAATGGTGGAGAAGGGTATCTGGGAAGAGTAGAGGACAAAGCTCCTTTCTCTTCTGACAGCCGTGAGCTGTTGAATCAGATGGAACCTCATCCTTAGGTTCTTTCCAACTTCCTGTTATTTCCCCACTTTTCTTGACAAACCTGATTGCCTCTGAGTAGGCAGACTCATAATGTTTGTGCCGTATTTTGACTTTTAATTCTGCTCCTTTTTGTGACAGCATATGCTAGCTAAATCCTGATATTTCAGCCTCTCTAATTTATAGCATGAATGTTTTACGAATTATTTATGCTTCTGAAATGCTTACATGTTTATCATCACATTCTTTGAATGATAGAACTTTCTCTGCTACAGCCCCCTAGGTTTTCTTTTAGGGGTGTGCTTTTGTTTTAACACCATTAGTGCAATCATTTATCATGATTCCTTCCCACCAACAAGCATATTTTATTAATATCCTGCTGTGCTGTTACTTTTTCCAATGTTTTAATTTCTACAATTTTGTCTGATGTTGCCAATGCAGCTGGCTTGTGTCCTTCAGAGGCTGCTGCTGTTCCCTGACTTTTAAGTGCGCTTGTGGTCACTGTGCCAGTAACACCTAAAGCACAGCAACGGTATGGGCTCTGTCTTCAGGCACGTTCCTGCTAGTTTTCACCTGCTGTGGAATTAAGCCATTGTTACAAGCAGATGAGACTGGTCTTAGATGTCTAAAAATAACTATACTGTTTCTCTGCCTTTCTCAGTGTCTTTTTTCATCCTCTCCTTTTGTTGCCTATACATTAAATGAGGAGACACACATTTATTTATGAAAATATTTAACTTAAAAACCTTGTATTTCATTGAATTTTTTTAACTAAACTTTTTCACTGGTAGTCCATAAATTTTATTTTTCACATGCTACTTTCTCTTATTTTGATACTGGGTCCAAAACTTTCTTTGAAATACTTTGTGAAATTCTAGGTATTGAATTTTTAATGAGAACTTATTAAATCATAAGCATTTTTTCTACAAACTTTCATAAATAATAAACAAACCAGTTCCTCTTTTAGATATTGGCACATGGAAACCAAGAACTTACATAACCTTCTGTGGTCTAGCAATATTCATATACTAATTATGTCCATTACCATAATGGAGAGTGAGTTAATGTAAGTTCTTTTTAGTGAAACATTCTTCATACTGGTTTAACTCAGTTTTACAAAGAAATTTCTGTGAGTTAAGCTATGAAAATTTTCTAGTTGATCTTTCAGAACATGCATAGTCAACAACATAGAGCCAGTCGAGATACTGGATTGGCAGTTGTGGAGTCTTTCATCAGAGGAAAAAAAAGTCAGCCTAGTCCTGCAATGGATGCTGTATAAGAAAAAGAGTTGTCTCTACCAGCCAGCAGAGGTGCAAGTGATGCAATTAGTAATTTATCAACCTGCTTTTTTCTCCAACGTATTGGGTGTGGTTGGGTTTAGTTTTCTATATCTTTTTTTTTTTGTATCAGCATTAAGCCTCCTCCCTTATTCCTCCATAGCAATGTCATATGATTTAGCAGTTGGGAGAGGTGGTTAACAGATTCTAATTTAGCTGCCCAAACATTGTGCCCTCAGGAAGCAACTTGATGGCTCTTTATAGAGGCTAGAGAATGGACATTCAGAAGAGATGGGTAAACCTTTATGAAAATACTTCACAGTGTAGGAAAATACATATAAGCTCATCAGCTAGATAAATTGGTAATACTAGGAAAACTGCTGGATGTTGCAGAAATATTTTATTTATCCATTTCTGGTTAATTTTTGTGTCAGTGATATGGAAGCAAATGTTAAATCGCATCTGTTAAGTTTGCTGGCGACACAGAAACTGGAATGGTAAACTAACGGCTAGGAATATATAGTAACCAGGGTTCATTTAAAATAATTGCTTTGATGCTCCTCAGTGTGAATTTTATATCTTTGTGCTCATTAGTTCAGATTTGGTGTATGTTCAGGATTAATACATAGGAAAGTAAGCGATGAGAATGTAAGATAACTGACTTAACAGGAGTCCATATGGTTCTCTCACCTACTGTACTGCGAGCTTTGAGTTTTGAAAAAGAGGACTAAAATGCCAGTAATGCAATATATGCCAGTCATTAGGCTATTTCTGGAATATTTTGTCCACTTTTGTTGTATTGGAATATATGTCAAATTGGAAAAGTTTGATGGTAAAGCTGCAAGATGAAATGATACGCAGTCAGGCAGGTCTGCCTTTGTATGAGACTAACGAAAACTCCCAATTCTGTTGAAGGGATATTAGTGATTTAAATCCCAGTCTGATGGTATCTTTGCAAGAACATTTTCTGCCCATGGAGGGTTCTTTACTTTGCTGATACAAAGATACGGCAAGAACAGATGGTGAAGCTA
>NW_009931329.1:0-29216 GCF_000696875.1 Nestor notabilis | reverse complement strand
GAAAGGGAAAAAAAGAAATAAAGTGCCTTTTTTTTTTCGATCTCAATACAGATGATTAGAAATGTGTAGTGAATTTTGTTACTTAAAATCTTTAAAAGAAGACAGATTACACCTCCCACCCACCCCCCCAAGATATCCAGGTTCATCCAGGTGTTAGAATGTTGATAGAGGAAACACATTATTATATTTTTAGAATAGAGAGAATAAGAATAGGTGTTTCCCTGGCCTTCATGTATACAGGGTGAGTTAACTCCCCTTTCAAAGGGCTTAATGGATATTTACTGTATTTGTGCAGACAGTATTATAGTTGCTCTTACTGAGTATAAGATGTTTATACTTTCAATTATTTACAAAGTGAACTCATTTTTCCAAAGTAAACTCTATTGCCTTCAACTTTCACTGACATTCAGATAAAGAATAATCGATTATTGTTTTATGACAACTGTTTAATATTTTTAGGTTTAATAATGTATAAATATAATAATTTGTGTAATCTGCTTACAGAAACAGTGTTGAAGGAAAAAAAACCCAAGCAAATGTCTGAACAAGTATAGATGCTTCCATGAAGTAAAATATTTTCTATTTAAAGTCTATAACCAAGTTTCTTTCAGTTCTTCAGACTTTTGTTCAAGAAAATGTTGATTGTGGTTCACTTAGGGAGGCCCACATGGGGTTCAGCTTGCAACATGAAGCTGTTGATGAAAGATGTTGTCATACAGACTACAATAATGCAATCCTGTGGTTAAAAGAGAAAGTCTTGGCTAATAGACCTGCAGATAATTAACAGGGACATAAGGCATCTAGTGGACATTTCAGTAATTATAGTCTTGATTTTTTGAAAGAAACATTACATATAAAGAAGCAGTTTACTATACAGAGGAATCTTTTGCATTGGTCTTTATTACTAAAATAGCTTTGTTAAGGATTAGAAAATGTAAACATGTCACCTGTCTTAATGCATCGTGCATCTAATGTAGTTGCTGGTCCTTTGTAATATTAATTACAGTTAGAAATATTGTTGTCTTGAATGGAAATAATGATAGCTTTGGCATGCTTTTCTGCTACTTGTTCACTTTTTGTTTGTTTGGGGATTTTTGTTAGCCAGGGGAATTTTACCAAAAAATCACCTAGATTACTTAGTCTGCTGCTGCGGAGAACAGTTTGCTGTAGTTACCAGCATTCAATTAAAGCATTTTGTTTCTTCTTGTAACTTGAACTGAAATTACCATTTCAGTATAATTCTTGGAATTGCCTATTGGGATCAAAGCAGCACCTTCTAGGTTTTTGGTAGTTTACATGTGATGCACAAGCATCACTTCCATATTAGATTAAATATGTAGTTTGAAGAAGAAAGGCATGTTTTCTAATTATCAAGTGAAAGTTCAGAGTAGATCATGAACATTTGTAAATACAAAGATGCCCATGTGCAGTAGAAAACTTGGTAGTGCTTTTATGTGCCCAGGCTATTATATGCATACTTGGATACAGGAATCTACATAGGTAGGAACTGAGTTGAAATACATCTTAAAATTATGTCAAATTTAATGGCTAAAGGTTGTTACAGTTTTAAAGTGTGCTCCAGATGAAGCAACATACTGTTTTAAGTGCAACTCCAGTTTAGAGAGAGAAAAAGCACATTTAATCACAAGTGAAAAGTTTAAAGTTCTGCTATGCAAGTTTGCAAAACAATATTACAGTTACAATGATGTAAAAGTCAGTTTCTTCCTGTATTTTTAAACCAATATCATTTTCCGTGTCTTGAATTCCATGTATATTCTGATCAAAGCTCTGTAATGACTTCACAAACACCAGTTCTTAGTCATGGGATCAGTAATCTGATGATGAATCCATCATACAGCATAGTTTTAACTATTATTTTCTTTTTCATGGTGCAGAGAATTTGCTTCAGTAAGTTTAAAATGTTTTTATTTGCAATTACTAGTGAGAGGGCTTTTATTCAGCAGATTAGAAACTTGCACTTTCAATGAAGACACTGCTATTCATATCATTAATAGTCTTTTCTGGGCATTTGCCAAAATGCCAACATAAAAAGGAGGCGGGGAAAATAGAAGAGAACTGTTTAGGGAAAAAAGTTAGCATGATAGTAAAGTTTTAATTCTTTTATACATTAACCACAAGGCCACAAGGATGATGAGGTGTCTGGAGCGTCTCTTTTATAGGGAGAGATCACCAGAGCTGGGCCTGTTTACTCTAGAGAAGACTAAGAGGGCATCTCATGAACGCATATAAATACCTTGAAGGCAGGTGCCAGGAGGATGGTGCCAGAGTCTACAGTGTTGCCCAGCAACAGAACGAGGAGCAATGGCCATAAACTAAAACACAAGAAGTTTCACCTCAACATGAGGAAGAAGTTCTTTATGCTGACGGTGGCAGAGCACTGGAACAGGCTGCCCAGGGAGGTTGTGGAGTCTCCCTCTCTGGAGACATTCAATGATACATTCTCTGTGCCTTTCTTATCATCACATTCTCTTGCCTCCAAAGTGTTGTGTTGCTGCCTCAGTCCTTTTAAGGAGTTTTTAATAATCCTTTGTAATAGAGTGTAATTCTAAGTGCTGAGTGCCATTTCTCCTTGTCTTTCTTGAATTTGGTTGCCTTGGCTTAAATAATGGAGATGAATGGAGGTTCACCCTTAACTAAATGAATTCTGATTTAAAGCCTACTGTCAACCTCTGCTTTGTACAAATTTAGCCAGTTGTTCATTATACTGATTGAGCAACTGGAGCTCTTTTAAAATTTAAATGTACCAGAAAAACATACTATTCACAAATTTTATACAGTATGTGGAATTACCTAATGGTTAAGCAGTTCAAGCATGTAAAGCAAGCTTCAGAGCAGCAGCCAATGAGTTCTGTCACCTAAAAATTATTGCCATCAAAGAAATAGTGTAATCAACTAAAATGCTGAAATTTATCTTTTAAAAGTTACTTGTGATTTACTTAATAGTGACACTGTTCGGTTTTAAGAATTTTGATGCTTGAATTTTCCACTGTTACTTTAATATAATCAGATTTTTTAAAACTTTGAGCATTTAAATTCAAAAATTATGTTGAATAACTTAAATCTGAGCTCAGCTTTATAACATAAAAGTGTTTGTCCCAGCTTAGACCAAAGATCCATCTAGCTTTTCTTAGGATGATATGGGTGCTTCAGGAATAGTAGAAAGGCAGATAAGCAGTTATAGTTGGCAACACTTGGTGATATGTTCTTAGCTCCTTCTGGGTCACACCACTTGAGCTTTATCAGAGAAGAAAACTTAAATTTCCTCATCAACTAAAAAGATAAACTTAATTGTTTACCCAGGTAAATCCTACTTTAAAAATGTGAGAGGATGACTAATTCCAAACATAGATATTTCTAGAGAAACTTCTCAGTCCTAGTAAGTTTCTCATGTGGTTTTACTGTAGCTGTATGTACAAAAAGACTGCAGGGCTAAAACACAGAGATTTTGTTCCCAGCTCTTAGACTGGCTTACTCCGGGTGGTGCTAGACAAACTGATGCAGATACAAGTGGACTACAGTTGCCATCAGCAGTAGCTTGTACCTGCTTGTATTCTGCCCTTACCACCTTTAACTGGGAGTTACTGCCTCTGAGTAACACCTCCTGTGCATATAAATCTTTTATTTCGCCACCCTTCAACTTAGCCGTATGGGTTTTGTGGGCTGTTTTTCAGTGGCATGGAGAAGGGTTTAACTGAAAAAATAATAATAAAAAAAAAAATCCAACCTTGTAAACTTGAAGATTGTTAATTGCTCTTTGCTTTACAAGATCAGTAGTGTCCAATGACATCCTTGCTCACCTCTTAGTATTTGCAGTTAAGTTGTGGTTCTGCTACTGTCCTGCTTTCTAAGGGCTTATGTGGTCAAGCGATGTACATAAAGTGCTTTCCAGTCTTCTCAAGAAGGCCAGAGAAGTGAAAGATGAAGTTAATGTTAATAGTTATTTTTCATAAAAAGTAAAGAAATATTTTCTAATATTTGGCCTTTTGTAAGCAAGCTAGCAAAGAGACAGTGAAAATATATTTCCAGTGCGGGTAAGATTATCTGTAGAAAATCACTGGTTTCAAGTCCAGTACCTTAAATACCTAAATAAAAACTGCTTATGCAAATTATTTTCTCACCTATGACTCCTGAGATTTTTGTTATTATTTGCTTATAGCACACATAGTTTATATGATATTTTTGGAAGACTTTCAACAAGGTTTATAGTGTTTCAATGTACTATTAGTGACTGTTAGCAGACGGCAATTAAGATGTCCCCTGAAATGAGAGAAATGACTTACAAGCATCTTGCATCTTTCAGTAACAAGTCCTGTAGTTTAAACAAGCTCAGACTTCCTTTCAGTTTGTTGTTCTGCTAGCTAAGACATGTCTTTAAGATAATTGCATCAGCTGACACATACGAGAGTGTATGTGGCCTAGAAAAAGAACTATGCAACGTGTCAGCTTATGTATAAACACACAAAAGCTGAGCGAGCACTAAGCTTAGTCATAATTCTTTCACTCCCAAGTTTTTTATCCCAGTTTGAATTTATCATGGCTGGGAGTATTTTAGCAAAGTCCTTAATTACTCAGTTATTTATATATCTAATAAGTAATTTTACCTAAATCCTTAATTCTGTTTTGCTGTTCCAGCAGTCCAGACAATACATGAACTCAGTAATCAGTACAGAGTCTGGTGCAATGTGCAATGAAATTTAGTAAGCCTCCTATCCTATCTTTATTGACAGCATCAACAAAGAGAGCATTGTGGATGTAGAAGGCGTTGTGAGGAAAGCACATCAGAAAATTGGAGGTTGTACTCAGCAAGATGTTGAGCTTCACGTTCAAAGGGTAAATTTTTGAGCAAGTGGGGCACTGGTTAATTGTTTGAGAAATTATCTGTAAGGCTGCCTGTCAGTCTGCAGTCCCATACCAGAGAAACAAAATCGCTTTAAACTACAAATTCAAGTGTATCATATATAAACAGGAAACATTTCTGGGTTTAAGAGATTTGACTTTTAGAATTTTCTATTTTTATCTGCCATTTGAATTACAGTACAGAGTAAAATAAAGTATCTCACTGGAACAATTTGGGTAAGAATGCTTGTAATTTTACATTTTTATTCATAACTGCAGCAGATACTGTAATAAAAAGTCTGCTTCTGTTTAAATGCAAGTCAGAAGTTTCTTCTTTATCAGAAAGTTACAATCTTCCCCTTAGTACAATAGAATGGAGTATGAATCTCGGCAAAAGTAAAGCACTGGCTTAACAGTATGGAAGTTCTTGAAATCTGAAATTCCTATAGCTTGTACTGTAGGGCTGGAGGAAGTGCAACTTTATAATTTGTTTAAATAGAAAGCGTATTTAAACCTTTATGTAATATCCTTTCCTTCTAAAGGTTTTCAACCAAACTGTATGCCTTCAATACAGCTGAAACAGTCACCTCAAGAGTTGAGTACAATGGCTATTATAGTTACAGCAGTAAGGTAAATTTTAGGTAACAGTGTTGGGGAAAATCTGCAGATTTTGAAGAAACATGTTTTAATATATGTGCAGATTATCATATGCTTTATTTTTCTGAAAGAATATCAAATTCACTGCACTATGACTACACGTTAAGGCAAGACAAGATGTTTTTCATTCTCTGATTGTATTTTAAGTGTCTTATATACTTTAAATATGAAATGGCTCTTTCAGATATTTTTCAGATGATCTTGCTGGAATCAGAACCTAAAACTCTGTGAAATGTAGTAATTTCAGACCAGGCATTCATGCCAATAAGCTTGTCCCTCAGGCAGTGCATACTTGTTCTACTCAGTGCTTCCCAGAAGAAAAAAATATAGTTTAAATCTTTCAAAAGGAAAATAAAACTAAGCACTTCCAGTATTGTCATGAGAATGTACCCATGCATCTCAAGTATTTGAATAAAATCACCGTGTTACAGTTAACAGCCTATGCAAACACTGTTTCAAGTCTGTGCCAGAAATATCCTTTTGGAAATCACACATCCTTTTGAGCTAATTCTCATGCTATTTCTGTTCTTGTCTCAATTTCAGATCTATGTGATCAGTTTAGCTGAACCCCGACTGCCCTTACAGCTGGATGATGCTGTTCGGCCAGAAGTGGAAGGAGAGGAGGTGAAACTTTGTATCCTCAGATGCTTTTTATTGTCTTTGTAATTAAACATCATCATGAAATTCAGGCAACTTCCTTAATGCAGGGATTTTGGGCGTTTGTTAGGCTTGCATTTTAATTCCTTTTTATGCAGAACTGGGTTAGAAATCTCTATGGCTTTGGTATCTGCCGAACTGCAGCAGAAGGTCAAAACCAGAGGGTTTGCAGTCTTCTGTGTGTCTCTTCTAGACTGACTTCACGCACACAGAACTCATAGCTGGGTTCTGCCTGTGACCTCTGGGAGAAGTTAAACTTTAAGCTTTGCTATGCTACTAGTTTCTAGAATGATCCAGAAATTCTGCTGAACTTAGAAATAGCCCTTGGTTTTTAGCCAAAGGATGTTTTTCCATAAATTTTGTTTTGTTGATCTTGATTTTGGTTTGGCGTTTGGTGGTGTTTTGGTCTGGGGTTTTTTTTTTGGTTGGTTGGGGTTTTTTGAGGTGTGTGTATTCATTATGTATCTTTGCACAACTGTTCAGGATGGAAGAGCTACTGTAAACCAAGATACAAGACTGGACAACAGAGTCATTGATCTGAGGGTAAGGAATGTGCTGTGTTGCATGCTTGCCTGCACGTGTTTATTTTTCATATTTCTAATCGGTGAAGCAGTGAAAGTCATGGAAGTGTATTGTTGGCCAGAGGAAAAATAAACAACATATTTTTCTATTTGTGAGTGGCATTGTGAAAACACAGGGGTTTTTAATCCTAAATGTTCACCTTTTGTGACATTAATCAAGAACACATATTAGTAGTTTAAAGGTGAACATTTAGGATTTGGCATGTGGGCTTGTACATCTGGGCTTTTATATTTACAAAAGTTAAGGGTGATTGAATAAGGACAATTTAAAATGGAGTATTTTATACCCAAAAACTGTAGTAAGAGCTCAGTTTTGAGGTATAAGATGGAAGTTTTGAATTCAATGTGTAATAGAGGTGCTGTAACGCATGCCTCACAAGTGAAATTGTACCAGGCCATGATACCAATCTCATTCTCTTTGTTTCTTCCATATATTTTTCTTTTTTCTTTTCTGAAACACCTTTCTTCATTCAGGTCATAGAGACACAGCCTTCTGTGAATTCATATATCTCCCAAATATTTACTCTTTCAGATCAGCAGCAAAAAACTATCTACTAAATCACTTACAGAACATTTTTTTTCTTTTTTTGAAATAGCAGCTAACATGAAAGTAACAAGCCATTCTTGCTGACATGAGGCTTGGTCTTTTCCCATATTTGGCTCTCCACAGTAAAATTTTGGTTAACTTCTCACTGAAGCTTTGCTCATTTTTATAGTGTATCTAGTACTGCATTCAAAGTTCTGCTAATGAACTCAGTGTATCAGTAGTAGTTCTCATTATTTCAGTCTATGGACCTGGGAAAAAAAAAGTAATTTATTTATTGGAAAATTTATTTATTTGGAAAAATTGACACTAAAATGCTTAAAGCATTTGAACATTTGTTGTCCTTATTTCAGCAACTAAAAGTACGTGTGCAAATTGTTTTACCTGGACCAAAGTTAATTGCTTTTCACTTTATGTATAATGCTGAGCGACTTCAATTTGTGATTACTTTGCAGGATACTCAGTATCTCATCATATTGGTCTCTTCACCTGTGTCTTAAGCCTTTGATGAAAATAATTCTATAATAATGGTGGAAAGTGAAAATCATTTAAAGGATCAGCAGCTTAAGGTAGTGGTAACAGGGTACTAAATTGAAGGGAGAACTCTAGGATGGTTGGAAGTGCAAGTTTTACTTGAACTTCTGGTGGTGAAGAAAAATACTCAAACAGCACTCCAGAGAAACTTAAGAAAATCCATTAAAATAATGTCATACCTGTATAATAAACTGTAAAGAGCCATGAAACCCAAAGAGAGCAGAGAAATACTACAAAGGGAATGACAGTTAAAAATACTAGCTGAAAATAATGGCATGAAAGTATCCTTGGTGGTAATTCAGATGAGAGCACCTGCAGAGTAAAACCTAAGAAGGTATAGAGTAATGGAAAAATAAGGAAGACTGTAATGCCATAATAAACACAAGAGATGGAACAGAAAGGGGTGGGCTAAAATTCATCTGCTTGTGGGCTAAAAGTCTTCTGACACAGTCAGTAGTCCAGCAGGGCTCTCCCAGTACTTCTCATGGATCTCTGTCGGTACAATAATAGAAGATTAGTTATCAGTATTCTGCCTGGAGGGTACAGCTGGTGAGCTAAGTGCATGCTGCTGTAACCTTTTATAACTCGTATGTCCCAACTAGTGTCAGTACACCATTTATTCAGCAGTATTTGGCACCTTGTTTTGAGGTCTGAACCTTAACTCTGCCTTCTGCAGAAGCTGGTTTTCTCCTTAGCTCCAACAGCTGCTGCAGTGTGCTGCTAAACAGCCACTTCATGCTGAACAGGAATTCATGTTAACTTTTTATGAAATTGAAGGAAGAATGAAATGTCAAATCTCAGTACTTCAGTGCCTTATGTCTGATCTTCTGCATGCACCTGTGGCTGGGTGTAATCTGGCCACAGCTTTCCCTAGATTAGGCTTAGGTATCTATCTTGACTTCCTCCTATGTACAGGAAAAGTTTCTGTCTCTGACTGAGTAACATCTCTGCATGTCTGTTTCACATTTCATTATTTGTTTCAGAACAAAAGCAGGTTATTTTGGAACAGCAGGCTCATGCCTATTCATGTTTGCTTTGTTTCTTTTTCTGCAGAAGCTTTGCTTATGCAAAAGAAGATTCTAAATAATAATCTGTTACTTTGACGTGTGTTTTTAAAGGGAGAGCTGAATAAGTAGAAAAAGTATTTAATGGAGAAAGGAGAAATTCCAGTGAGAATACGTGTGCTTATACATATGTACACATCCTAAGCACGGTATGAAGTGGAAACATAAGAGCAGGGACAAAAAGGCAGTTTGTCTTTCAAAATAACTAAACAACCCCCCCGAAACCCACCTCCCCTCCCCTCAAAGAAAAAAGAGTAATTGATTTTCAGTGATTTGGTTGGATGGACTGGAGCTGTAGTTCAGAAATGGGACTTTAGAGAACCACTAGTGTTCCAAGTGCACTGCGTAAGTAGTCATGTTCTAAGGAGGATTAGAAGACACAATGTGTTAAAAGCTCAGAGATATCTGAAACCATTGTTAGACACTGCTCTCCCATACCTCTTCCTTCTAAGAAAACCAAATCATGGGCAAGAGGGAAGAAATGTTAGCAGAGTGGTTGTAATAGGTACTGTAGTGATTTGTTCCTACAAGTGTGGGAGGAAGTCCAACCACAGGTACATGTATCATTTAGTTCTGGTTTCCTCAGTGCCCCAGTTTTTTAAGGAAGAAGGTCATCAAACATCAAAAATAGAGAGACTTTTTTTTTTTTTTTTTTTTTTGAGAAAAATTCAGCAAACTAAATGCAAAGATCATGGCTAGACTCAGACTAAAAAAGTCCTTAAATGGAACTAAAATTATTGTCCATTTAAGTACAGTCTTTAAAGTAGTTAAGTAGTTTAACTGTTTTAAGTTGTTACAATGAGTTCATTAGATAGGGGTAAATCATGATAAAGTGGAGCTGTGAAACTCAGTTATTGCATAGGTGAAAGGGACTGGATTTCCAAAAATAACATTACTCCATCCAGTATGATGTATAAAAGGAGAGTGTGATTATGATGCAGGATTTTTTTTAATAATAAGGAAATTGCATTAATGGAGATTTAATATGCAGAGTATTCTACAAAGATTGCAAGACTTTCATACTTGTGTACATGTATTTCTAACAATCTTTGTCACCATTTTGTTACTGGCAAAGATCTCCCAGAGGTACCTGGTAGTTTTCTTTGAGGTTACATATGGGAAGTACTTAAATGCCAAGATCCCAAGCTATTGCAGTAGTTGTTATTCTGATGGTGAGGTAAAATGGTGATTACTTAAGGTGGAGAAGTTTAAAAATCCTTTCCAAATAATGATGGCTGGGAAAGAATGAATCTGTTCCTGATGGGTTAACTCATAAAATACAAATACAAACTTGTGGAGTAGAAAAATCAGGGGTGTAGAGACAAGAGAGCTGTTAAGAATAAAGAGTCCTTGTATAGACCAGATTATCTTTCAAATAACCACATCTGACCCATGAGGAAGCCACTGTTGACCTAAGCATCTATTTTTCATGACAGCTAAGTGAAAGTCAAACCCAGTTGATTCTAGAGCTGTTTGATTTACCATTCCTTTATTGGAACAATTAAAAAATGCAAATTGGAACACTGGTTTTAGATCTTTCCTTCTACGATTCTGCTGTTCTTAGGTGAAGTATTCAGTGATGTGTAGACTTTGTGTGTCTGTCAAAACAACTACAGAAACCTTTCATGAAGATCCGTGGTAGGTGAAAAACAATGAAGAGAAGTTGACAATCAAATCACTGATTTTTGGGCTTTGCTTCTTAGTTTGTCTTCCTCTGAAATAAAAATCAATTCAGGTTCATCCAGTTTTAACAATGGACCTAACTGATGTCTTTACTCTGTCTTATATTTTTTATGTCCAGCAGGGTTTTTATCTTAACAGTATCAGTCCAGATTTGATTTGAATTATACGCATTTTGCAGTCCTGATTCTGTAATTGTGTCTGCTAATGCACAGCTCATTGAGACCAAAGCATGGTCTTTTCAGGGTCAGGATTATCCTATTTAAAATGCTCAGGGCAGAGCATAAACGTTAAACTCTATCTCTAGTTGTTTATGGATGTCAGTCTATATTATATGATAATCCAGCTGTACACTGATCTTAATGCAATTTTTTTCTATTTTTTTCCACCCCAAAATACTCGATGACTTAAAGCTTTATTTCATTGTGTTGAATTCAATTTACTAATTGCAAAAGCTGTGTTTTTCCTGACTGAATTCAAGCTTTAATGAACAAGCAGATGTACAGTTTATTTTATTGTGGGTAGTGATTTGGTAGTGAAGACATAACACAGTCCTAGTCATTTAGACAACAAACTTCATGTTCATATCTTCTTCTTATACTGTAAGTAATATTGAGATGTGAATAAAAGTTCACTTCAGTCACTTCGGGGTTAAAAAAATGTTACTTAACAGAAATCCTGTTTTCTAGCAAAACCTTCTTTTCTCATATGTAGTAGAGGAATTGCAAAAATATTTACATTATTTAAAATAATGTGTATTACTTAATATAGCTCATATTATTTTCCCTTTTTATTTAGCCTACTTCATGTATTTAGCGATTGTTTGTGGCAGAAGATAGCTAGTTAACAGCAGGCACACAGAAAAGCAAAACTGAGGTGAGAGTGGAACAGTCTGCAGCTGATATGAGAGTAAAAAGAAAAAAGTTCACAACTTTGCACGTATGTGCCTCAGTCGCACCTCTTTGAGATAGGATCACATAAGGTGTTAACTGTCCTCAATTCTGTTGAGCACATTTGTTGGTCTCTGGCAGCTTACATGACTATCATTCTAACACTGCAGCTTATGCCAAATGAAAATGCAATAATTGTTTCTATAATCTTGCTTATAGTGCTAAAATACACTCTGTTCTATTATTATCAATATTTTCCTTTGTGATATTTAAGTAACAAACACACTGGTGAAACTGGAGTGAGATTATGACCGAAACTCCTATTTCAGCATTGTTAAGTAAACATTATTTTTTTTTGCTGCCTATAACAAAGGTGATTATTGAAAATAATGAGTTTTCTTGTAAAATCAACTCTGCAGACTGAGTTACAACAGTAACACTGTTAACTGCAGCGGCAGTTAAGTGACAGAAGTTTCTTTCTGTGTCTGCTTAACTCTTGAAGGAGTATTTACTGTATTTGCCATAGTCTCAGATGAGATGGTTTGTCAATATGTATGTGAAAGAGTTCATATTAGAGTAAACATTACAGAAAAAGAATAAACACTACGGGAAAAAAATACCATGGCAAAATCTTTTAAAGGCAAAGGTAAAAATGGATTCATTTTGACAACTGTCTCTGTCTTTAGTTTGCTGTGTTGTACCCAAGTGTGGTAGCTCACATGGTAACAGCGTTACCTACCATGGTACAAAACTTTGTAATACACACACCAGCATCTCATTTAAAGACAGGATAACAGCTTGAATTATTTTCTTCAGATAAATTCACTCTCTTTTTGTCCTAAACATTATACCATTGCAAAGGATGTCATTAAATCTGGCTCCACTGCACACTGATAGTTACAGTTCTTTAGGAGCTTGTCTCAAACGTCTTATTGCTGTGTTTAATTCTTACCAGGGACTGCAGTAGAATCATAGAATCAACTGTGTTGTGAAAGACCTTTAAGATCATCAAGTCCAACCAGGACTGCCAAACCCACCACTAAACCTTATCAGTGTGGGCCTCATCTACACGTTTTTTGAACACTCCCAGGAATGGTGACTCCACCACTTCCCTGGGCAGCCTGTCCCAATACCTGGTCACCTTTCTCTGTGAAGAAATTCTTCCGAATAGCCAATTTAAACCTCCCCTGGTGCAGCTTGAGGCCATTACCTCTTGTCCTATCACTTGTTATGTGGGAGAAGAGATTGACCCTCACCTCACTGCGGCTTCCTTTCTGGTAGTTGTAGAGTGTGATAAGGTCCTCCCTGAGCCTTCTCTTCTCCAGACTAAACAACCCCAGTTCTCTTAGCTGTTCCTCATAAGACTTGTTCTCCAGATCCTTCACCAGCATCACAAATTCTCAAGTTGCCCATGTCAGTCTCTGAATGAACAGACACTGAAACTCAGCTACATTGGGTAGGAAGCAGAGTGGTCTTGTCAGGTCTAGTTTGAGGTATGGAGAATTGCTGCCTGTTCTTTCCTTGCTCTGTAGTTAAATGAAAGTTTCAGTGTCCAGATCTGTGAATTTGTCTGCTTTCATAAATACTATTTTTTAAGCATAATTTATCATTATAGATGGGATTAGGAAGATAGAGTCTTTGCTCTGCATGCTTACTACAGCCAGGAGGATTTACTACCTGACAAACTACTGTTAGTGGAGAACTGTGTTAGTTATTGACTGGCTGACTGCCTGTGCACAGTTTTGGGTCAGACCAAGTAATTGCTTTCAGATTGGGTTTAGCAACCATTTTTCTTTTTCCTAGGACTGTATGATTTAGGACTGTATTCTTACCTGCTCTGGCATGAAACTTGGTGTTGGTTCATAAGAAGGGGAGGGAAGGGAATGTTACTATCTTGCTTTAAATAAATGTGACACATTTTGTCTCTTGGCATTTTTAGAAATTTATCTAATTTACCAAAACCTGTATTGGTAAACCCAAACAAGTTGTCATCTCTTGGAAAATGTCTTTCATCTTTTAAGTAGGAGATGGTTAAGAAAAAAAATTTGAAGTAAGCAAATAACCCTTTGAATCATCCCAGTGCTTCAACGTAATACTACCAAATTATGCTCAGAACTCAGGCGAAGTCTTAGTATATGACTGATTCTGGGAGACCCATGTAGAAAAGGTGAAAAAGTTTGAGGGTACTTTTGTAACTGTTGCTCAAAACCTCATTGCCTTCATTTTGAAAGTAGTGGTTGTGGTTAATGCTATCAGACAGTGAGAACTGCTAGCTATTATTTACTAGTCTCAACCACTTACACTCCTGAGATATTTTGTTGGTCAGCTAAAAGTGCAAATAACTCCAAATTACTGCAGATCTGCAGTATTATTACAGTTTTCTCTTTTGGTTTTTCAGTGAAGCGCTGTCTTTATCTTGCAGAGACAATGGATGTAGCTTTATTTCAACGTATCTGCTGACTGGCTGTCTAAATTTGGGTGCTTATATAATTTGTTTTGGTTGGGGGTTTTTTGTTTTGTGGTTTAGTAGGAGTCATGTGAAAAAGCCCACAAGGCTCTTCTTGCCCTAACTGAAAAGTCGGGTACCTTTCAGAAAGGAGAAGTAAACAGTGCTATGACGCAGATTGTCGTAAAGAACAGCTCTCTTAGTTGTTTGCAAGAATTCGTTAGGTTTTATATACGCTTCTAGGTTGCTAACTGTCAGGTCTTAAATGCTGCAAGCACAAAATCAGATACGGGTTCAGCGTTGACATATTGCAGTGTTTTGAAGTCACTAAAGGCATTTTTTTTTTCTTCCCACTAAAGCCCCAGAACATTACAGGAACATTTAGTATAGGTATTTGCTAATGAGATAAGTAGCTTAACTGTCATGTACATAAACAAAACAATGATCAATTCAGCTAAATCTACTTTAATTTTTTTTTCTTCAGCTAAACGTACTTCGGGAGTAAATTTTGAAAAGACAGAACTGCAGTTCACATGATCAGGTGTTATGTGGTCTGCTTTAAATGATGGGAGTTTAGACCTTGGATTTGGGATGGTTTTGTGGAAGTGTTGTACGTGGTTAACATGTGGCTGTGTTTTTACATGAAAAATTTTGTATTTGATAGCCTTTAATAGACACAAATGTTTCTGCCTTATGTAATTTATTGATGGCTTTCCTTTTATCATATGCTGTGTATTACTGCAGCAGCTCTAGTTCAGTATGCTGAAAGCTTTTTAATAGTTTTAGTGGTTTTATCCAATTTCTTACTATAAACCCTTTACTTGCAGAAGCATATCATAAGTGAATATTTAAATGTAAAACTGGCCATAGTGTCTCCTTTATAACTGAATATGCCATAAATTGAAATGAGGAGTTTCTCTTGTTTCCTTTGCTGTTTCTTTTTGTGTAATAAACAATTACCAATTTGCACTTCTCTCTCTTTAGGAAAATACAATAATCAAGTATTCCTAAGACAAGAGAAAAACTAACTTAGGATTCATTGTTTTATCTTCTTCTTCTAGACCTCTACTAGTCAGGCAATCTTCTGCCTTCAGTCTGGTATTTGTCAGCTTTTCCGAGAAACTCTTATTCGCAAGGGATTTGTGGAAATTCAGACTCCCAAAATCATTTCAGGTATTGTATATGTGATCCAGCAGCTATAGGTCATTTTCATTTACAGTTGCTCAGCATACCTATCTGACAAAAATTTAGGAACTTCTTATGTAAAAAACGTAGTTCTATTTCTAATTTAGATGCAACATAACAAACTTCTCCTAGCAGGTATCATAGTTGTTCTTTACTTTTCTGCTGACTTCAGATGTTAAAGGAATGACAAGACAAATATTATATATACTTGATTTATATACCCTGCGGTGCATTTAAAGTTTTAATTTGGTTAAATACAGATGTCTGATCATATGCATTGTTCTTCAAATCATGTTCTCAGTGTTGAGTGCTGCCAGTTCCATACCCAGTATCAAAAAAACCATCCACTCTAATATAGATAAAAAGCAGCTTCCATCATAAAGAAGTTACAATAAACATACCATGGTATAAGAGATGATACTATTATATACAGTATGTCACTTCTTTAGCAATGAGCATATCGCTAAATAGAAGATGGCAGATCGTTTTTCTGAAAGTGTGGCATAACAGCTTCAGCCCAACGTAAAGTCTGGAAATGTAGCTTCTGCTTCTAGTTCTGTTGATCTGCTGTATTTTTTAAAAAGTTAAATTACTTGATTTACTGGTGGATTTTTTTTTTCATCTTATTGGTGTTCTTTGAGCCTTTGTTGATGTTGCTAAGACATGCATGGAAAATATAGGGCAGAATATTTGTATTTTTGTATGTGCATTCATTTTATGCATACATTTTACCTACTGAGTTTTATACTTCTCTATTTTTGAAGACAGCTCTTGATTAAGGTAAAAAGGCTTTTTGACAAAATATATGTAAGCAAGTATTCTTTCAATCTGGAAAGTATCGTTGAACTATAAGATCAGATAACTTTTTTCCTGCAGAGACAGTTGAAACAGCATGAAATACTAAAGACTCCCAAGTAGTTTATTTACGTAGGATCTTTGAGGAAGTGTGCTATTCTTACTGTGCAGTGTACCATTGAAAGCAGGCAGGCAAGCATCCTATTGTTTGTATGAGGTCATGTTTTGTAAAAATAGTTAAGTTGATGCAATCCTTACTAAACTTCAAATTTAAATATCGTAGAAACATTTGTTCTAAGATTCAAGATTTTAAAAGTTACTTGTATTCAAATATAGCTGTAAATATTCACTGAAACTATTTCAGTGGGAGTAGCGGTAACGAAAGAAGCAGCATTAATCTCAGTGGAATGGTTAGTAATAAGAATAACAACAACTTTACTTAAGAGTTACCTTAACATTAGAACTTTCAAAGATTATTGTTAGCAAGTTAGGCAACTGTAACTCTCATATCACACACTAGGAAATGGAAACATAAAGTGACTCAGCTGATAGCTTGGGTAGGCAGTTTGCAGTAAGGGATTCAGATATGTGTATTCTTGGTTCTTGTTCTCTAAGGGTAACCTTCTAGGAAAACAGCCTCATACTGAGAAAAAGTTTTATACCTTTGGCAGGTGTCCTCTAGTAAATCTAGTTCTGGGTCTGAGAGATATTTATGCTTTCAGTTAGAGAGGATGATCCTGGCAAAACAGGATATGCACTTTCAATCTCGGCATCTGCAGCTAACCCCTGGAAGTCTACGTCATTGGTTTCCACAGAAATGTTGGGCTGCGAGTAGATATGGTGATACAAGCATGCATTCTCTGCTGTTCTCACTGTAAGGTGAAGGACAGCTGGGAATAGTAACATTTTAAACTACTGCATCTAAATTTGCAGTTTTGCAAGACAATGTGTGACAGTCCTGAGCTGCAAAACTTTCTTAGAATTAATGGATGCACATACATCTTTTTCCTCTACTACGCTTTGAAGAAAAACTGATCTCTACTCAGTCATTCTACCTCAGATATATTTTGTGCATTTTTATTTTAATAATTACTGCAAGCATTTGCTTTTCAGCTGCCAGTGAAGGAGGAGCCAATGTGTTTACTGTATCATACTTCAAAAGCAGTGCCTACCTGGCTCAGTCCCCACAGCTGTACAAGCAGATGTGTATATGTGCTGACTTTGAAAAGGTTTTTTGCGTTGGGCCAGGTAAGAAAAGCATTGGTTTATCCAAAGTGTGAAGTGTGCAGTGATGGCTTTTAGCAGCTGTGGTACAAATAAGATAACACACATGCTGAAAGCTTTGAATGGTTTCACTTAATATAGTTTCATTTACAAACATAAATTCAGTTGGGGCACCTAATGAGAACAAATTCAATAGAGAAGTTGCTGGAACAAAACTAAAATACTGAAGTAAAGGTAGAGAACTCTTATCCAGTGCCTGCATTTCTGTGAGGAGAAAGAAATTGGAAATTGATAATATGATGAAGTTAGTAAAACATGGAATCACACTGTGATTACTGAAGCCATACTTTGCTATTAGCCTTGCCCAGTAGTAGCCTAGTTGCCTTTAGTTGCCCAGTAGTAAACAGTTAAAATAAGCAAGCTAGGTTTTATGTGCTTTAGCTTGCATATTAACATATTCTTATCCCTTGCTATTGTATGTGTTCCAAACAACTTTATTTAGGAAACATACTCTTTACCTGGGCTGTCAGTAAATAATAAAAAAATCAGTAATTTTCAGCCTCAGGTTCTCTCTTTCTCAAAAGCTGATAGGACTTGGCCTCTTCAGGTGGTAATACAGCTTTTAAAATTATTTACTTATTTTTCCTAAGACCTCAAAGACCAGTTCAAAGATATGTAAACTGAAAATGCTGGAAAACAAACCAGTAGCAGTTTATACAATTAAAAAAAAACCCAACTACATATGCAAATAATTCAGAAGATCTTAAATTTCTTGCTAATTACTAACAAATGAGTCATGGTTTCTAGGAAGACATGTTTATATTAGACTCTCATGTCTGGGAAAATCAAACCAAACCAAAACCAGAACACACACGTGTGTAAGTCCATTTCCTCTGAAAAAGTCAGTTTTCTAATCTGAAAGTCCTTGTCTAAGAAAGCTTGTCTGTTCTTTCCACTTCTGTCTGTTGGTCTAACAAGAGATACTGCCTTCCTACAAGTCTTGTCTATCTTGTATCCTTTGAGCACCACAGCTACAATAATGCTGTCACTGTTATAAATGATGCTCCGAGACAGCTAGTTTTCTTGTTGGTTTTCAGTGAGAAATGCCATGTCTCAAGACAACATCGTCTGCTGATGTGATTGATTGTCAGTGTTATTTTTTTCAAAATGGAATGATAATTTCAGGTCAATTAGAATTGCTGTTGTTTAATTTTACAGTATTTAGAGCTGAGGACTCCAATACACACAGACACCTGACTGAGTTTGTTGGTCTGGATATTGAAATGGCTTTTAACTATCACTATCATGAAGTGGTAGATGAGATTGCAGATACGTTGGTGCAGATATTCAAGGGACTTCAGGAAAGGTAATGAAAGCATTTCAATTTCATGAGCAACTTTGTGATCTCTTGCGTTGTTTGGTATGAAATGGGTGATTGTTTTATCCTAAGCTTGTCAGGTAATCAGTTGTAATCTGATTTACAACAGGACTTCAAAACATTTTTGCTTTACTCTTAACTGTTTGTGCCTGACTTTTAAAGTTCACTCAAACCATAGGGCAGTAAACTATTTTTAGCCCAAGTTGCATCTCCAAGAATAATGCTAACTTGCACTAAGAAAACTTGTTCACTGTTGATGGACTTCCTAACAGAAATGATCCATCATTAATTTAAAACATCTTTTTTTTTGTGTCACTACAGGTAAACTGATAGTTAGATTTTGAAATTAATATTTGCTATCCAAGAAAGTTTTTTTCTGATTTAAATTTATTGTAACAGCGTGCATCTGCCATGAAAGCAGCAAAGATTATTTTCCATTATTCACAGTCTTAAGTCATTGAAAAGCCAGGTCAGAAGTTTAGGAGGTGGTTTTCATTTGCTTACAGATTAGCCTATCTTGCAAGCAGAAGTACAAATCTTTTCATCTGTGTCGAAGGAATTTTCTCTGTTACATTTAAAATAGCGAATTACTTAAAGGAGAACTCCAGTAAATATTACAAATCAAAGGGATGATTTCTTAATGTCTTTACTGGGAAAATTTGACCTAGTCAATTATTTCTTACAAAAGGTTTAAAACAGAAGTAGCAGTAAAATATTAACATGTATATCATTGAAGTAGATGCATTAATTTACATGAAACATTTCATTAGGATTGTACGGTTTCTCCAGAAATGGCTTTAAAACAGTTTTTATGTTGCACGAGGGACCTCTTGTGGCAAAATTGTATTGCCATTGCAAAATCATTACTGGATGCAAGGAGAGTAAATTTCTTGACTGTTTTGTATTTTGCTTCTGTTCTTGTTTCCTTGTATATAGGTTCCAAACTGAAATTCAGACAGTGAACAAACAGTTCCCCTGTGAGCCATTTAAGTTTTTGGAGCCAACTCTGAGGCTGGAATACCGTGAAGCTGTGGCCATGCTTAGAGAGGCTGGTATTGAGATGGGTGATGAAGAAGATCTGAGGTACTTTGGCAGTACACAAATGTGTCAGTCTTGTGAAAGTGTCAGGTTTGTACTGTTCAACTGACAGCCCTCAAGAAGGAACCACAAGCGTATAGAGGAATAAACAGTACTCGTATCCAACTTTCTTGACAAAAAAATGAAAAGGATATGAAAATAGTCCTTCCTTTTAATGTAGACTATATGTACAAACTCTGAAATCCAAAATAAAGTAACTTAAAACATAAAGTGAGAGTAACGTGAACCTTCTAAGGATAAGAAGCACTTGTTTTTTTAACAGTTGTGGTCCTTCATGTGAGTTGTCATGTCTTTGAAGAGAATTAAACAAAAAGATTCTTCAGTCTTAAGGTCTCCCTTGTCAGTAACGCATTCCCACTTCTTTCCACCTCTTAGGAAAAAGATTAAGTAAATATGATTGCATTCCCATTGATTTACCAGAAGATAAGTTTAACTAACTGATTACGTACAAACTTTTAAAAAGACACTTAATAAATTAAAAGGTTTCTGTTCTTCCCTATAATATATCCAATACCATTAGGAGAATGTATGATTTTATAGTTAAATGATCTGTGTGTTGAGGAAGTTTCAATCATAAGAGTTTGATAGAGGAAATTAATTTATTCAGCAGCTGCTTATGATATTTCTCAATTAATTGTGCCTAAGAAGAAATGGCTGCACAAGGCATGTGCCAGTAGGAAATAGAGTACACAATTCTTCAGTAATCAGAATACTGGTGATTAGGAAGTAGTCATATTAAGAGCAAAAATATCTTTAAGTCTGAGTTAATTTAAGAGTTTTCTAGGACCAATACAAAATATTTAGGAACAGAAATAAATATACTTTATTTCTGAAATTTGTCTGCACAATCTAAAGCATTCAGAAACAAGTACTAGATTTTCTAAAGGGTATAGGGTACATCAAATCTGTAGCTTGAAATCTTCTTAGCCTTGTGAAGCATATAATCAGCAGAAGTTTAAATAAGTTAATGGTGATAACTCTTTTTTTCAGCACACCTAATGAAAAGCTCCTGGGGCGCCTGGTAAAGGAAAAGGTAACAATTATTTTAGAATAAATAAATTTGTGATTGAATCTGAAACCTGACATCATGGAGCCATTGGACTGGGATGAATGCCCTCTTCATATAAAACAACTCTTTACACACTGATAGAGTATCTCAGAACATGCAGAAGTTGTGGAGAGTTTGTGATTAGCATAAGCATTTATAATTCTTGACTCACTCCCGTTTTGTTGCTGCTTATTTAATCTACAGACAGTTTTATCTTTAACATAATAAGCTGTTTCAAACCATTTTCAATCTTTTATGTTTATTTCTGTCATCTCTTATACTCAGTAGTACACCAAACACAACAGTATGTTCCAAACCAGATCTCAACATAATTAAAAATAAACAAACAAACCAACCAACCAACCAGATTCTAACTAAATTTATAGGAGATGAGATCTCTGGGGAAAAAAATAAGTACCTGTTACTATAGCAAAGCATTTTACTGCTAAACATTTGTAAATTTACACAAGTAGTACTGGAAACCTGACAAATAATACATGACTTTTATAGATAAGTATTATTTTTTAAAATAATGGTGTTGAACTTGTGGAAAAATATTGGAAGATCTTTTTTCTTCTGTTTCAGAGATTCACAACGCTGGTTATGTCTTCCTCTTTTAATTTGTTCTTTATATCATTTTCTCTTGTACTAACTTTTAAATTACCTTCTTTTAGTATGACACGGACTTCTATATTCTTGACAAATATCCTCTTGCTGTGAGGCCTTTTTATACAATGCCAGACCCAGTAAATCCTGTAAGTAAAATTCTTTGTTGTTGTTAGTGGGGTTTTTTTCAGTTTAAATTATTCCATGTAAGGATAACTTGACAAAATTAGATAAAGTAGATTTCTGTGATCCGCTGTTAAAATTCTGATAACAAGATTAGGTCAGCGTTATATATGACTTGTAAAATATTGATAGTTACTCTTCACTGGTGGAGACATACTGGAAAGAAACAAATATAGCTAAAGCTGGGAGAGCTGTATGGAGAGATCTCCATGGTCAGAGCACTGCTGCCATCACTGGAAAGAGGCAAAAACATTCTTCCAGGGTAACAAATACTTTAACAGAAAATATACTTTTTAAAAATAGTTAGAAATTCCCCGGTTCATTCCTAAATCCAGGGTAAATATCTTCGGAGCATCTTTTGCTGGGATAACTACATGCAAATGTGGGTTTTTTCAGAGGGCATGTGCATGAACTTCAGTTTTTAAAATCAACTCTAGTTTAACAAGAGGAGCAAAAGGGCTGTAATTCTTGGGCAGACTCCAGATACATTGCACTCATACTGCACAACTTTCATAAGTGAAGTTATTGAGAGGTGCACGTTTGCCACCTAAGGATGGAGCAACTGTAGGTAAGAAATAAACTCATCTTTGTTTTTCCAGAAAAACTCTAACTCTTATGATATGTTCATGAGAGGAGAAGAGATCTTGTCTGGAGCTCAGAGAATTCACGATCCTCAGCTGCTGACAGAAAGAGCCCAGCATCACGGCATTGGTAACGAGTCAAACAACATGAAGCTGAATTTAAAAGATTATAAATCATGATTGGATTTGTTTCCTTTAGAGGAAGAATTTGGAGCAGAATTTGTTATGTGGTGGTAGTGCTAAAATCATAGTGCTGTATATCATTCTTAATGCGTTTAATTGTGTTTAACCATTTTAATCTAGAGCGGGGCTATTAAGAAAACAGTTAGTTTCCCAGCAGCTCCTTGATGAAAAGAAATTGTTTCCAAGGACTTTATAGAGAATATAATGCAGGAAATATTTTCAACAGAATGAGGTGAGACACACAAGTCTCCTTTGGTCGTGCCTCTCTGTACTGAACTGAGCAGATAAGCAAGTGTCCCTTGGTAAAATTTAAAAAAATAAATAAAATAAATCTCAGCAGGGATAAGGCCAGCTAATAGTAGAAGGGTAAAAGAGTAAATTAGGTGATCACAAGAGTAAAATGTAGGTTAAAATTATGCTTTCAGTGAATGACAAAAAGGGAGTAGCTCCCACTGTAGCAAGATGGGAAAATAGTTGCTAAATCTTTACTTTCTTACTGCAGTTTATTCAAGAAATCACCTTTTTCTGTAAGTCATATGAACAGTTGGGCCTAGCTCTTACTCAATTCTAGAATTTCTTCCCTGACTAAGTTATTAACAGCATTATAATATCAAAACTGTTACAATTTCTAGGTAGTTCCGGATAATTTACATGTTCAATAAGTAAAACCGCACTGTTAGTTTGTAAGTTAAACTGGTAAATTTTTTGTTGTGTTTGCAGTCCTCTAGTCACTTGTATGTTTGGCTTGGGGTTCATTAAGCAGTTGAGAAACATGTCTTTTTCCTCTCTAGATTTGGAGAAAATAAGGGCTTATATCGATTCCTTTCGTTTTGGTGCACCTCCACATGCGGGTGGTGGAATAGGTAAGTGTATGTATTTTATTTTGTTCTGTGTTGGCCTGAGCTTGATTTAAACTGCTCGATCTCAAGCAGGGCTTAATATAAAATGGAGACTAGTAGCCTTATTAGGCAAATGCATGGAGCTGTTTATGATGGAGAAATTAAAATCATAATGGCCCAGTCTGGCAAGTTTAAAAAGCAGATGATCACAAGAAAAAGTGCCCATTTATTAGCCAGGCACATCACTTTAAAATTTGACCACTGAGGAAAATTTAAGGAAGCAAGAAGACACTGTTATATGTGGATTTATCACTGCCTACTAATACCAGAAGCCACTGGTCTTTTAGTGCATTTGATGAAGCTGTTACACAGTGAGAAGTAAGTGATTGCTTCCGTCATTTTCAGTGATTTGACTGAATATCACTGATCAGTTTGGCTCATGCTAATGGTTTCAGCAAAGGTATTGAGGCTTCGTGTCTTAGGTATAAGTATTTTGCATATTAAAATGAGAAAAAAATAGGGTTTAGGTATCTTAATTATAACAATTTACAGTTACACACATTGCTTCCATTAGCAGGATGAAACTGTTCATGCATGTGGAAGTAAGACACTTTGTAGGTCCTCATCAATAAACACAATCACTTATTTGATTCAGTCTTTCTGCATTTGCCTTATTTTTGTAAAGTATATTTAGTACTTTCTCAGCATGTTCTCAGAACAACTGTCTAAGTTTGCCTTCAGTAAATGCATCACATCTGTGATATACTATTGAGACAACTGTTCTGAAATACCTACAAGATGATCTACATTTACCTACACCTATGATTATGCAGTACTTGGGAGCGAGAGGAGATGCAGTATTTGCAGATGATCCAGAATCATTTAGGGCATTCAGAACTAACATCGAGGAAGCTGAAGCGACATCTCTTCTGCAGAGTAAATGCTCCACATGACATACCCTGGAGGTCAAGCCAAGTACCAGCCAAACAGGAGATGCCGAGAGAATTAATGCCGGTTTCTAGCAGTTGCAGATGGAAACCTTAACACAAGAGGGGGCACTGTATGAAAACTAGCATGCATATGGGGATCATCTCAGCATGGCTGGGGTGCATATGTAGCCCCACAGATTAGGAAGTTTTAGCATGTTCCACAGTACACACATAGTAACATCTAAGATTTCAGGAAGGAAGAAGACAATCACTGATGACATTTATTATTACAAAAGATATCAGCAGATAGTTACACAGATAGATATTGCTGTATCTACGTTTTTGTATTCTAGAAGGTTTGGAATAAGCTTCCCCAGCTGTAGGTTTTTTCTGTTGTGGCTTATGGCACTTAATGTCTCTTACTCTGAAGCTGTTAAGACTGGTCTGGGCTATGCTGCTGTTTACCATAGTCAACATAGGGTTCTCCCAATTACCCACCTCCCATTTCAATGTTCTATACCATCTTTCTTGAAAGTCCAAAGTGATTCAGAGCAGGGTTGAATCTCTAGTGCCATTGCTTATTGATACACGTTCCAAATGAAGTCTACATCATGGTATGTAAAATGCCTGGGTTTGGTTCTACTTTCTGTAGTCAGAGGTGCTAATGCATACCTCCCAGTTTTCCGTCACACTACTGTGTGAGGTTGACTGTAGGTATAAAATACCAGATTGGAAGGGACCTCATCTGGTCCAAATACCTTTAGCTTTTTAAGAGTTTCAAACAAATGAGTGACTATGCTGATGGGTTTTTTTCATTTGTTGCAGGGCTGGAAAGAGTAACCATGCTGTACCTAGGGCTGCATAATGTTCGTCAGACCTCCATGTTTCCACGGGATCCCAAACGACTGACACCCTAACATGAGGTGCTTTTGAAAGTCTGGGATGATTTGCCCTGCAGATATGATACGATTGCAAGCATTTCCCCTGCTACTGATGAACCTGTATCGATTTGAGTATTGTAAAATGCAATAAAAAACCCCCATCTCATTTCCTAAAGTGCCACAATATTTTTTTTATCTTTAGGTCTTTATTTAAAAGATAAAACAGATCAGGACTCTTTGTATTGGAAAATGTGCACTGATTTTAGCATTTGATTTGAGCATTGTAATATCAAATTAAAAAAAAAAAATCTCATTTCCTTAAGTGCCACAGTATTTTTGTTTTGTTATCCATAGCTGTTTATTTAAAAGACAGTATTTTAACAGATCAGGACTGTTTGTATTAAAAACTGTGCACATTTTTAATGAAAATGTGATACATCGAGTTAGTATTCTAGTGTCACATTAAATTGTATCATGTTTCTAAACATTTTAATAAATTATGCAATAAAAATTCTGCTATTATAACTTATGTCAGCAAAACTGAATATTGTGAAGTAAATTTATAAATCGGAAGGAGACCAGCCAGTTGTTAATATACATGAGTGTTAGGTAGAGAAGCAGGTGAGAAAAGGAACATTCTTACAAAAAAAATCTTCGTATGAAATTGTGAGAATAGATTGAAATAAATCTCTCAGATTAGATACAATGTCCATCTTTCTGGGTTTTGCTCTGTATCCTCACAAGATAATAATGAATTGATCAAGACTGGTTGGTTGGCTTTTAATGGTGCAATAACTGCCTGAAGTTTAGTTTTGGGGCTTTTTTCTTTTAATCTTCTCCCCCTTCCCTTTTAATTTTTTTTTAAGTTGTATACAAGCCACAGGCCTGTTCTTTATGTTACTACTTGAGAATGGACAGAAGGTTACACACACTCATAGAATACACAAGGATATGTAATACTCTCAGAAAATAAATGAACGGTGAGTTTGAGAGCAGGTCAGCCTCTAGGATAACAGAAAGAAAAGCAAATAATGTAAGCCAACCTGTTTCAGGATTTGTTTTTTTCACTTGTAAATGCTGTGAACGGCCCAATTGTACATCTAGAGAATTGAGTGCTTCTGGAAGTCAGAGTACTTCTAAAATTCTTTCTAGACATCCTTTTTCTCAAATGAATCACTTACTTGAACCTCCTCAATCTGCAGTGATGTGCAAAGCTACTTCTCTTCCTCCTCCCAACCCAAAGTATGTGCCCTGCATTTGGAGAGGAACCAGTGTCTTTGAGCTTTCCTTTTACAGACTGCATCTGATAGTTGTTTTTCAAATTTAAAATGTTTTTGTAAGTGTGGCTGCCAAAGAGCAAAGGATTATGTTCCTTGGGCATTGCAATGGAGTTACTCTAATAATCATACATATTTGTAATTCCTGACCTAATTTTTGCTAAACATTTTACATTATAAAGTTTCATTAGGAGGTATGGTTTAGACAGTCTGTGTTATTATTGCTACCTTGATTTTTAAATGTCAGAGAAGTCACATATTGGTTTTGCTACAAAAAGGTCAGTGAGGCTGTGTATAAATTGTGTAGAATTTCACAAAAGGGCAAATCATCTTTTGCAGCTGCCATTGAACAAGACTTAAGTCTAATGTTTTGTGACAAGAGTTCTCCATTAGAAAACAATCAGACTAAAGGTCAGTTAGGTGAAGTAATGGTTAAATGGTAAAAGTTAAACTTAGTTTAGAAGTTACACAACTCAAGGAATAAAATACTTTGCAGCTTTTCTTCTGAGTCTGATGTAATTAATTTACCATGGAATCTTCCCCAAATTACTAACTTTAAAATCTTACAGTGTACCCAGTTGTACTTTACAAAGCTAAGTGGATTATAAACACGCCTTACCACCACAGACTTCTTAGTGATGAATCCATTTCAAAACAGTTGTTTATTCAGCCAAGCGAACTAGAATTAATTGAATTACCTTCATTCATATAGAACTGGCACTGTATCCCCCATTGGAAGCACATCCTAATAAAGAGCAAAATAACTGACATTCCGTGCCAACGAAAAAACCTGTTTCTTGCTCTAGATTTGGCAGCAAGTTTTGCGTATACTTTCCTGTAACAACTGTGCTTGTCCCCCATGCAAGAGTTACTTGAGCTTACGTTGTTTGATTTATTCACATTAGCTGCACAAGAATGATAATTCGGATGGAGGCCCTAATTCCTTTGTATGCAGAATCCTTTCATGCAGTTTTTTGTAGCTAACTGAAAATAATTATCGTAAATCAAAATGTATTTGTCCTTAGTGTAATCTTAATGGGATACTTCAGTGGGAGCTGCACATTGTTAGAACTTTTTTTGAAACCTTGCAAATAGTAATTTCAGAACTTTATGTGGCTCTGGTAGGTGGCGACCGTGGTTTGGTAGTTCTGGAAAAAAAAATCAAACCTGTATAGTTGTGTATTTCCAGTAACATGCAGGAAGTTCAGCATTTTACGTGGAGTCCACGTTGCTGCTGCTTCTCCACCAGTTAAAATGTTTTGGATTTTTTTTTTTCTGTCTTTCATGACCTACAGTGGTAATTACAGTTGTGCAGTTTTTTAAACTAAGGAACTAGAAGGGTATTGGTAAGGGAGTCATCTGCTTAAAGCAGTCTGCTTCTGAAGTGTAAGTACAGCATTTTCCTGTGAAAACCCATCTGTGTTCACTGAGCCGTCTGACTCTGCCCAGCAGGAAGGAGGACTCGGGCTGTTCTTTTGGAAGCGAAGTGCAGGACTGGCTCCAGTTGGCTGCACTCATCTCTTGGGGGTTAACCTGGGTGGGCAGCTTAGTACCACAGCTGCTCATTCCCTGCCCACTGGGCCAGGGGAAGAGAAAGGAATTGTAAAAGCAGGAAAACTTTGTGCTTCCACCCACGGCTGTTCAATTCCTGGTGTGTTGGACACCCATCCAGGTAAAAGCAAACTGTGGCCTGCACTCTAGTGACAAAGGGATGGAGGAGAACACATCAGCAACATCCACTGTGGCACACTGCTTGGACTCCATCTCATACCGAGTTTCCAGCACGTCCCACACGGTGGCACAATTTCATCCAGGCCACAGGAGTCCACTGCTAGCTTCCACCCCATGCACCCTGCGCCTGCCACGGGTCCCCTTTGAGCATGTTCCTGTGTGCCAAAACCAGAAAGCCTGGAAAACCAGGATGTTTTCTTGACAGCCATCTCTAAAGTACACAACTTGCCCAAACAATTATTTATTCACTATTCCTTGTTCGGGTGTTATGATTATTTGCATGCAGGGTGGAGGTAGACTTTTTTCTATATGGAATTTATTAACTGGAAGTTTTTAAAAATTATCAAATTCAACTATTTTCTTATTTTCTTTGATTTAAAAGAGCATGCAAGCATAGGATAAATTGTAACAGTTGGGCAGTTTTTCTTCTACTTTTCTACCTCTTTAACCCTTAGCTGTCTTGAAACAGCAAAAACCCCAACCAACCAAAAATCTCAAAAAGCTGTAATTATGCTCCAAAGCACAACAATCTGCATTAAAATAAGACTAATCTAGCCGGAAACTTTGCTCTAACCACCACAGTGAAAAGTGAGTGAACCGTGCAGAGGTGAATCTTGATACACCCCAAAAAAACCAAATTGCCAGGCAGCCATTCCACTGTGCAATTAGAACAAGTCTCAGTTCACTATATGGCAAGTGCACTGTAATACGAAACAATGCTACTGCAGGAAGCTTGTGCTGCCAGGGCTTTTTAAAGGCTTTCCAAACTGAGTGAGAGTCAGCCCTTAGCTGCATTAATTACAGGAAAGTTCCCAGTTTAGGCAGAGATTAATGACTTTGCAGGTGGCAGAGCAGTTTTAAGCAATTTTTCATAGATACTGAAATGGTTCCTGCTGGCACGCATCATGTGCCACCAGCTGCCATTCGGTAATGGCTGTCAGCCATGACATCGCGTGGCATATGCTACCTTACGCCATTCTACCCCTGAGCCTGTTACAAACAAGGGCCTGACCCTCACCCGGCTTAATTTACATCCTGTTCACCGGAGGCTGGTCCTTCAAAAGCTGGAGGTGTAGTCTACCCAGTGGGTCTCTGTCAGTAAGACGCTGCCCAAGACACCTCCTGCACACAGTTTAGGGGCTTCCATGGCTTTGAGCCTCCTCAGGAGCGTGCTGGCTGCACTGGCAGTTTTAACTCCCGTTGCCGTAGCTGGCCTGCTTCTCCGGAAAACCAGCGGCCTGCTCGAGTTCACTGCAGCTGAAGACCACACTGAGACCACCACAGCAGACACCTACCTGTTTGTGCGACACGTTTTTCTACCTGTGGGGGTTAAAGTCCTCCACTGCACCGACAAGCTTATTGACAAAG
>NW_009931328.1:21858-34376 GCF_000696875.1 Nestor notabilis | reverse complement strand
TATATATATATGAAATTATATATAATATATAAAAACGTTTTATACATTATTGAAAAAGCTATGATTTTATCAGCAATCACTTTTAGCAGATCATGTTATACCTTATGTATCACCATACAGCATGCAGATACCCTTAAGAGTGCCTTGCTTGCATAATAAAGCTTTAATAGCTGTCACAAGGCAAATAGTACAGTGTTCCACTTGAACTTTAACGTAGTAATTGGGAGCATGTAATCCCCCTGTGATGCTGTACACAGCCCATGTTGTGAACAAATCAGAGCAGCCCTGTATACAAAAGGGGGGAAAAAAAGTCACAGCTGCTGATTGTGACCAAGGGGGTGGATGCTGGGTTGATGTTCCGTGATGAAAAACATGCTGTAGACACCAGACGTGGTCCAGGAGCACTCTAAGACCTCTCACTGGATGTGGCATCCCAATCTGCTGTATCTCTGTGACTCTGGATGAGCAGGATGCATTGCTCCGTGCCATGGCTGAACTCAGAGCAGGAGGTAGCATACCACTGCCGTGGCTTCTTGTGCAGGAGAGAGGACAGGGATGTTCTGGCTCTGTGGTGCTTCCCCCAGGGCGAGAGGTGTATTCTCACATTAGTCAGAGCAGAAGGCCCTGCTTTGGCAGCTCTCCTGGGACTCCTGCCACTGCTGCCCTAAGCCTGGCCAGAGTGGGATTAAAATGCTCCATCTCACTGGTGTCTGTCAGCATAACTATCACAGCAAGTGCTTGTCCCCTGTCCGTGCTTTAGCCTGGGTGCTCTGCACCTAATAGTAGCTGTGATGGGTCCCACCACCTAAATGAGCTCTGTACTTGATGCCCCAGGGGAGAGGACAGATTTATCTCCCAGGCGTGGCACTGAGGGGTGCAGAATGGACTCTCCTTTCATCCTTCTTTCCCAGAGAGAGACCAGCTTTGAATAAAGGACGTTTAGATAGCAGAGATCCTATTTGGTACCAAATAAAGCAGAGAGCGCCCCAAGAGAGGCCAGCAAAGGTAGGAGCAGAATAATGATTGCCTCTCTCAGTGTGCACCGCTGAACCCCAAACACATCTGAATTCCCAGATGAGTTTCTGATCCTCTGTTGCAGCAAGGTCAGTGGGGAAATACTGGGTTTAATGCAGCTTTGTGATTTGAGGTTCAACGTCTAACTTGTGCTCTAATGCCTAATACACATCGTATCAGGGGAAAGCATTTGTTGCCTGTGACAGATCAAGTGGATGCCAGCAGCCTGCTTCTCCTGGACATGTTCCAGGAAGTGAGCCAAGCTGCTCGTCAGTGTTCCTGGTTTTCCTGAGGAACTGCTGGTTTTGTCAGGAAAGCTCTTCCAGGCGGCCTTAGTGATGTTCACATCTTGCCTGATCTCTCCTGCGATCACGTCCTGTGATCCTCCCTTCTGGATATCTGAAGGTTGTTGGTTGCTATGTGTTTGCTAGCAACTGTGTGTTCAGCTCTGTGAAATGCAGAGGTATGAAAGGCTGCTTGCCACAGGGAGTTTGTGATCTGGAGAAAACAGGAAATGATTTTTTGGGCAGTACTACAGCAGATGGGGTTTTTCTTGACCTCCACGCTTTTGAACAGAGTCGGTGCGGTATTGTCTAGGACCAGATGTGTAATTAATGATTTATCCTAGTTTTTTGTAGATTTCTATGATGTGGGTATTGTAAACATGTTTCCAACCAAGGAAGATAGGACTTGGTTATCTCAGAATGCTGGGTATTGAAGTGGTAGCACAAGGGATGCCTCTGTGTTCTGGAGTCTGTGCTTGGTGGGGAGCGGGGACAGTTGCTCAGGGGAGCAACTTGCTTGGTGGGGAGGAAGGCAGCAACACCTGGATGAAAAGAGCTGGGGAGTTCCAGGACACCTTGTCTGAGTCCAGCCTCACCCCTTGCAAGGAGCTTCTCTGCTGTGCTGAGATTGAGAACAGGTAGGCACAGATGGAGAAAGTGTCCAGTTTGTGAAGCCCCTGGCAGGACTGCAGCATCGCAGGGTGCTGGGGCAGGGCTTTACCCCAGTACATCCTTCCTACCTCACTGCTGGCCCTGCTTCCCTGCCTGGGTGGCTGATGCTGTGCTTGGCTGTGCCACCACCACCGGTGGCCCCGTACCAGCAGAAGGATGTGCCAGCTGCACTCCTGCATGTGCCTCGGGAAAGACTCCAATGACTAGTTTAAGTACTTCCCATCTGAGCATGGAAGGACCTGCTCTGTTCTGCATCAGGTGCAACAGAGAGCAGGGGCATAGGAAGGCAAAAGTGTCAGGAGCTCCAGGCGCTGCTCTCCTTCCCCCTGGATTCCTTTGGCAGCTGGATCCCCACTGCTCCTGTTCATAAAACCCAAATGACTCCTCAGATTTATTAGTTACCTCCAGGTGTAATTTATCAATCCCAGGCTGGGCTCTGCCCAGGCAGCTGGGGAGAGACCTGTGCCTGTGATGAATGTGCTATACCCCACAGTGGTGGCACATTTCTTACTGGGGTTTAATTCTGACAGACCCTGAAAACTAGGAGGAAGCATATTCAGTGAGCGGTTTGAGAGGATGCGGAGCCAAAGTATGGTTCATTCTCTAAAGCTCTGAAGAATTTACAGAGGGGGATGATGGAATCCTCATGAAAGGTGGGAGGCTAAAGGAGGATCTTGCTGTAGGATAAATTGCGAAGGGTGGTAAAAGAGAACAAATACAGTAATTCATAATGGAAATGGGGGACTGGAGGGTTTTGAGGTAAAGTGAAACAACGGGAGGTGAGATCTCAATATGTGAAAAAGGTTTAAGGGCTGTGCTTGTGCAAACAGAAGGGATTCCTGTAAATAATTCAGATTTTGTTTCTGAGATTGTTGTGAAAGGGCAGAGGGACGTTCAGTGGAAAAAAATAGGAAAAACTAGGAAGATGAGGGAAAAGAAGACCCCAAACCTTGATCTGTAGTATGGAAAAACCCTGAGCTCCACTGCAGCCCTTCCTGTAAGGCTATTTCCTCTGAAGACATGCAGTACTGCATCAAGAGGATGTCTTTTCCCATCTTTACTTTCTTCTCCTTTTAGCCATGGCCAAGAAGACAACATTACATACGGACCTGCCTTTTGGACACTGAGCCAAGAGAAGCTCTTGATCCTTTGACCCTTTTTACACAAATGAAATTATATTAACTTTTCCCTCCTTTTCAATGATACCAGAGTAGTTTTCTCACAGTTCAGTGCCTGTGCTGGAAAGTAAGACAGGCCCTCACCAAGCCAAGGGCAGAGCAGTTTGCTGCTTTCGAGTGGGATTAAGATGCTGGATCGAGATGGCTTGCAAAAACTCCACCAGCATCATCTTGTCCCCTCTGTGCCTGTGTCAGCTGCTGACAGCTCTCCTAGGTGCAGTGGTTTAGATTTCAGTGTGACAAAGTGTTTTCACACCCTTGTTTAAGGAAGAACATCATAACCCAGTTAAAGGGCAGTATACTCCAAGCTTCCAATGCATATTTATACCATCTATTTTAGGTATCTACTTTCAGATCTTTCTATATGGTCAGTGCAAAACCAGATACATGTCTCTGGAAGGTGACTCACGCCACCTAAAATAGACTCCTGTTCTCAGACATCTCTTCTCTGTACTAATTATAGAAGGAGGCTGGAGATGCTAACCTCCAAATTTCAGCACATGAAGGTTGATGCATGCAGGAGGGAGCAGTAACACCCGCTTTGTTTTCCTTGATGCAGGGAGTGAGATGGCTGTAGTGAGTGTGTGCAGGTGATCTCCCCACTGGTTTATGGCTTCACTGCCCAGTTTCTGTGTGCTCCAGAGAAGAGTGTTGAAGCCCAAGCAGGTACTCACAGGCTTGTTCAGGCTGATGGTCTGCTCTGCTGCTGGTAATGCCATACCCCTGTGCATGGCCATCAGGGCTGGCAGAGCTGTTGCTAGCTGGGGTACTTTGGTAGGGGTAGCAGTGTGGGTTACAGTGCCCACCCGGGTCACACCAGTACTGCTGCATGATGCTGTAGGATGTGTGCTGAGATGTCTGACTCCATCGTGCTTCTCCCTCAGAAAGACCTCTGGAGGAGAAACCCACTGTGGTCTCCCCTTGTGTTGTGGCACTGTCTTCTCAGCTGTGTAGCAGCAAAACAGGCTTTGAGAAGGATGCATAAAAACCTTAATGTGGGAGTTAGCCTGAGACTTGACATTCACTTGCTTTTCTGCTGGTAGAAAAAGAACAAAGCAGTGTGCCTGTGGGCAAGGACGGAGGAGCATGAGGTGGTTTTGCCCCACTGTGTTCATCCTTCTGAGCAGGGGTGCCACAGCTCAGGGTGGTATAGGGTTTCTCCCTCCCCTCAACCCCACTTTGCATAGCAATCTTGCAGCCACAGTTGAAAATTAACCCCAGAGTTGGCCATTTGTAAACCAAGCTGACAGAAATTGCTGGCTTTGTGCTGAAGAAGTCATTACCTTAAGCTTTATTGCCGTGTGCAGAGTTTACTTGTGACAAAGTAAATGTGCAGAGATGTCTGTAAATAGGGCTGGGATATTGCTGTGTTAACAGCTCCGTGGTAAGCTATCAATCACCAGAACAGTGTGTAAGAAACCATTAAAAGACACTGTTGTAAACACGGTCTCCCACCTGCGCATGTGTGCGAGCTCTGCACCCCACCATCAGGTCCTTCCATCACTGCTGCCCTGGTTGACCAAAGCCAGCTTCTCATGGGGTTTTTCAGAGGGTGCTTTGTAGCCCTGATGTGTCATCAGAGATGGTGATGGCATCTGGAAACAAAGACAGCAGGGAGCACTGGGCTGAGGGTGGCCATCTGGAAGAGCCTGGTGTGATCTTTGATACCCCTGTCTCTTTGGAGTATATATGGATGGAACAACATTGCTGTAGAGCTGCTGTGAGAGCCTGGAATTCTTTGGGGTCTTAGTCCTGTCCATCAATGTTATGGCTGAGAAGGGTAGAGAGGTTTGTTTCTGTAATACCAGCATAAAGTCATTTAAGATAAATAAGGTAGCAAGATGCACCACGCATGCTACTTGAACTGTATTGAAAATAAGCTGGTGTCTGTGTCTAGATGACATAGGTGATGCCTTGAAAGAGCATCTCCCCTCCACCTGCTGTTTTTGTGGCTGTTGGTTGGAAGTATCTGGCAACCAGGCAGGTCTGGCTGCAGAGCTGTTGAGTGCTCCAGCTCACAGAGCTCTGGCAAGCAGGAGATGTGGGTTTCTGGCTTATCTGTGTTTCCTCAGGGTGGCCGGCAGCCTGCCTTCACGTTGTGTGAGCACTTCAGGATGTCTGGAATGTTTTATGTGCTTCTTCCCTCGGAGTCAGACCCCAGCTTCTGATGCTGTTTTGTTTTTTGCCAAAACTGCGGCAGCCCATTGCAAGCACATATTTCTGGCCTTTTCTGGGTTATGCCACTTGTGGGAGTGATAAGGTTGGACAGGGAATAAAACCTCATCGCTCGGGGGTCACCAGAGGGGCAGACCAGAGGAATTTCCCAGGCATCGGCTGTGCAGGGCTGGACTCTGTGCTCTGGCGAGGGGCAGCAACTGAGGAAGCCAGAGCTCTGTGCTTGTATTTTATAGTGACTGTTTCCTCTGGGGCAGCTGAGCTGTTGGGGGCTTTTGCAGGTGCTTAGGGTGGTGTGGGATGGGAAAGGGGACGGTTGAGAGTTAACAACAGAAATCAAATAATATTGCAGATTTCCTCCTTCTCAGCCCTTGTTCTCACAGCTCTTGCCTCTCCTATGCCCAGATGTTGCAAGGTTTGTACAGGCTGATAAAACCATGTTTCCCCATAAGGAACCCCCTACACTGGCCTGGCAGACTTGGTGCAGCTCCCACCACTTGTCCAGGCAGGGAAGACACAGAACTATGTTTTTTGCTGTCTCCCAGCCTTGGCTTGGGAATGCCTGTGGCTCTGTGTGATGCTGGGGAAGGGATTCATTTTTTAGCCACTCATCACCTGCCCTTTCCCTGCAGGCAAGGCCCTTTGGCATGCAGAGGGAATGGCATCCAGCCACCCTGCATGAGGAGTCTCCAGCTACAACTCTGCATTGCCTCCCTCCATCTCGCTGCTCTGGAGCAGTGCTACTCTTGCAGCCAGCTCTCACTGCAGAGCGAGCCATGGAGAGTTTGGCCCAGAGTGTGCCAAGTTCCCTGCTGACACAGAATAATTCCCTTTCATCCGGAGCTGCAGCAACCCTATGAGCCCGATTAGGCTGACTCCCATGGTGCCATCCTGAGAGCTGCATCCCCCTTCCAGCTTCTCCTCTCTGCAAGACTCCTGACCCCTGCCTGAGTTTGTGGCTGCGGTGCCAGCAGCCTCTGCTCAGCTCACCCTTTATCAGTAGGAAGCAATAGGGCTCCCTGGGGCCTCTGCCAAGCCGCGAGGCATCTCCTGCAGTTGCTGTGAACTGCTGGTGGAGCACACAAACAGCTTTGAGGCACCCAAAGCTGAGCTGAAGCTCTGTGGCATCAGGAACCAGGTGACAGCCCCCCAACTTCCCGTGCTCAGGGATCGTGGGAAGGACAGCCAGCAGCTCCTGGATCCCCACCTAAAGCAGGGCCATCGGCTTGCTGGTGCCAGCAAGTGAGAGATGTGCTGTGCTCCATGCCCAGGCAGCTGCTGCCTCGAGGGGTGAGATGGCAGGAGCTGCTTCCCATCAAACACTTTAAATCAGAAAAGGCTTTCATTTCCTTTCCAAAGCTCAGCTCAATGAGGTAAATATCCTGAATTCACACATTTCAAACTGCAGTTGTAACAGGACTGTTTGGGTTTTAATCTGAGATGACTTTGTGCACTGAAACTTCAGTTGACTGTTACCAAAAGCAGTTGGAGAATAATCCTGGGGGTCCTAAGGCTGCTGGGTTAAACGGGGCTTGCTCTGTGGCTGTGTGTTTGGGTTGCTGAGGAGTCCAGGGAAAATGTCCCCAGGGTTAGGGTCTGAGGAATCTGCAATGACTCTTTTCCTTGTGGATTCTCCAGTGTCTAATGAAGTCTGAGCACACTTTACAGTCTCTTGTTCAGTTGAGGTTACTCATAACAGCTCTCTCCTTTTACGTGGATGTCTATTTTTGTGAACCCTTGAGGAACTGACTCGTCTCTGAGGCTGTTATCTCTCTGTCAAATTTGGCTGAAATTGCTCAATGAGTTCAAAGATGTTGAGGGAGACACAGACAGTGTGAATGTTTGACCCATAGGAAATCAGACTGACAGGCTGAAATGGGAAACACTTTAAAACTGTCAAAATAAAAAGCCTTCCCAGTGGTTTGACTTTTTGTCCAGATTATGGGTTCCTAAAACCTCACAAGATCCTGCTCGTTACCCCAGGGGGCTCCTGAGAGCCCCATGTTGGAAAGCACAGCACCAGCCCTGCAGACAGTACAAGAGCCCCTTGAGATGAGTAAGAGACTTGGCATCAGTTTTTCTTTTGGCCTCTCTGGTCTGGGAGAGTGGAAGCCCACAGCCATACACCCATCCATGCCAGTACCCGCACACCCTGAGAGGAGATCGCATGACAAACTTGTTTGATTTGTGTTTCCTTTTGCCAAATGCCTTTGACTGAAAAGGGGTCTGACATCAGTTAATTTGACACAGGCACAAGATAGAAAAATAGTTGCACTAATGAATCTCCTTTTACTGTTCCAGTAGTACTATTGCAGCCATTCACAGGATGGTTAATCTTTTAGCTAGTGCTTGAAGCGTTCTGTGCAGGGAGCTACGCACCATCAGAAAGAATGAATGACCCTGTTTCTCTTCCCTATTGTGGCTATCAACCAGAGCTGTCTTTGGCATAGCTTGTAGGCTGATTTCTGGTTGAGCATTAGAAGCAGAATTCATCTGTCCAAATGTAGACATCTAATTGTGGATGTCTACATCTGAGTTACTTGTCTAGACTCTTGTTTATAGGAAAGAAATGGGCACCCCAAGGACATGAGTCATTGTATGCTAGAGTAAATGTTTAAAATAGGTCAGATGAATCATTCTGTAAATGGACCTCTTTCTCTCCTGTGACTACAAAGGGAGTCCAGAGTCACCATGCAGAGGAGACCAGGGAGATCTCTCTAAAGCACAGTGAGATGCATCCCGTGTCAGGTCTCTGGGTGTGTACAGTCAGCTGCTCCTCTGTTTGCACATTTTTCTGACATGCTCTTCACTTCTTGCTCTTCCGTTATAAATTAACCTGGGACAGAGATGCTGTGTTGTTCCTATAGCTTCCACTGCAGTTACATCAATGACAACTCCCAAGTACCTGCTTTTCCCTTCTTCTTGGGGTCATCAGGCTGGAGTTACCTTTATTCCAAACCTACAACTGGAACTGGGGCTCTGTTTTATTCTCTTGTGCATCCCTCCTTTTCCCTCTTCAGTGAGATGCTGCTGGGGATCTGCTTTCCCTGCATCCAGGTATTACTATGCACTGTCCTTCCTCATGAGCCATCTGCAAACATCTCAGGTGTCTTTGTGTTCCCCAGGCCAACACAACCTGCTCTGATTTACTCACAATCTGCTTGAGCTGCTGGTAAGCAATTATTGACTTTGTCCATCTCTGTTGTGTCTGCTACGGTGGGCACTGGCACTGAGGGGGACTCACAGAAGCTTCATGTCACCACTGCTCAGATGCACTGCCATGGCTGGCTCCTGTTGGTGCACCATCTCAGCTGGAGGCCAGGGGTATTAGCTTCAGCTCCCTCACCGATTCATTCCCATCTTATTTCTGTTTGTTAAACAAAGGAATGCACAATACTTCCAAATCCTTCTAGGTAGACTTGGAGCCTGGTCCTAGAGATGTAGCATTGTTTTAACAAAACCAAATGGGGTAAATGGGATAGGTGGGAGGAGGGAAAGAAACTATTAATAACACATGGTGAGGGGACAAGGGAGGAAGGAAAACTGAAGACCACAGATAAGATTTTTGCTGCAGGTGTTTTCTCAGGTTTTGTGTAGGAGACAAGGGAAAACCCACAGACCATCCAGATAAACCCATTAGCCAGGTTAGCTGAGCACTGTTTCGTTACTCAGTAGAGTTACCCAGGCCCTCTGGCCTCAACAAATCCCAGCTTCATTCTTTTCTCAAATAGTGTTTTATTAAAAAAATCATTTCTGTGTGAGAGGATTTTAAAAAAAAAAACCTTTAAAAGAACCCCAAATGTGTTGGAACCTGGGAATATTTTCACATACTGGCAATCCTTGTGTGAATACGAATAGGACACAATGTGCCCATGATCTCTTGCCTCAGTGGTATTGAGACTTGCTAATTTGTTAGGTCAGGCCCTGGATCCACAGGTCCAGCTCTGATCTTTGTGAAACTTGGCTCCTTGTACAAGAGCTGATGCGGGCTGAAGGACATGGGACCAGGTCACAGCTTGGAAGAAAACTGGAGACCTGAGCACCAGGAAAGGTTGTTTGGCAGCAACTGCCTTTCTCAGCATGGGAAACAGCTGGGACTGGAAACCATTAAATGAGGTGCAACAACCTTTCTGAGCAGGTCGGATGAGTGCTCGAGTGAGGAACCCAGCTGAACTTCCTACTGGAGAAGTTAAATTATGTATCATAATACATATATTCCTGAGAACCAGGCATGCAGAGGCACTTGCTGGAGATTAAAGCTGATGGAACACACAAACTGAAACCGCAGCAAGGCTCACTCTGCTCTGAACTGTTTCCCACTAGGAAACTCCTCACTGCAGCAGCCAGCCTTTCTATCTGCTCTGCAAAGGATTGCCCATTTGTACGTGGCTCTGTGGCAGGAGGCACTCCAGGAGGCTGCTCCCTTCCCAGCACTCGCTGCTAACAGCAAACACAGTTGGGATGACTCAGAGGTGTTTTCACTTTCATCACATAGATTCAAGATCAGCCAATGTTGGTAGCAAGTGAATGTCCTTCATTCACCTGATGGAGTTCAGTGCGATCAGGAGTTACCAATTCCTGCCTGGTTCTAGTCTGCTGACACCTACCTCGTAGGAAGACCTGCCCTGACACTGACCAGAAAGGGTGACATTTGACCGCGTTAGCTGCCCAGCATAAGGTCTTACCTCTCACTGGATGATGATGCTTGCTGGGGCAGCTGTCTTTAGCTCTTAGAATCATAGAATAATTAGGGTTGGAAAGGACCTTAAGATCATCTAGTTCCAACCCTTTGTACCATTCCACACCCCTTTGTCTAACCCAGCTCTTCTCCTGACATCTTACAGGCGTTCTGTGTTTTCTTGTATCCAGCGCTAACCTTAAAACCAAAGCTCTGCAGATCTCTTGAAATCCATTTGTTCCTGGAAGCTTTCTCACTGCAATGATACCGGTGTGTGCTATTGTCCTGCAAATACTGAGTTTGAGATTTTCACTGATGCCAAGAGTTGTCATTACTGAAACTGGAGCAGATGGTGGAGTGGGATTGAAGTAGTGCTATGGAGATTTTTCCCAAGGTGTCATGTGTTTTCCACAAATATGAAGCACTGGAATGACTCACCTGAGGAGGCTACAAGACCTCCTCCTTGGAAAGGTCTTTAAGAACAGTGAATGTTTATCAGTGATGTTCATTACCCAGTCCTCCCCTGGGGAAGGAGATGAACTATGCATTTTCCTGAGGTCCATTCCAGCCCCAGGAAACCGCATCAAGAAACCAAGCAGATACTGGAAGTGGTGTAAGGTTCAGCAACAAGAGGAAATGTTCAAAGAAGAGAACATACCTTAGATTTTGAACTGAGGCAGTAGTACTGAGTTTGACTAGAGCAAATCTTGCAGTACTTGTGATTTAAAATGCTTGGGCAACATATTATACCTAATTCTTAGGACAGGAGGAAATTGGTGCAGTTCTGTTGAGGCAGAGCATGTGGGAGTTTGCTTTGTATTCTGTCTGACCCACACTGGGGCAAAGTACAAACTTGAAATGTCCTCCGAGCATTTATGTTCTTAAAACACAATCATGATATTGGATAGGGAGCAGATAGGTTTGATTTGGGTTACTGGGTTACTTTGCATTAAGTGGTTTTCAATTCTTTCTCTTTAATATCGTTCTTATGCCTAGCCTGTGTGTTGCTCATTTCCTCTGGTGGAGAAGTGAGAAGCACGTGCAGCGGAAACCAAGCAAGCCAATAAAAATGATGTGGCAGAGTGAAAGAGAGGAACATTGCAAACAATCCCTGTTTTGGCTGATAAAGGCATCCTCAGGAAGCTTGCACGTTGTAGGAGTCTGTCATTTTGTTGGGCTAGGTAGAGGAATAGAAGAAAAATAAATGCACAAAAATAAGCATTACCCTTTTGGTTTAATTTCCATGATAGTTTAGTACTTATTTTAGCACAATATGAGGCAGAGATCCAGGTTTCTCAATGCTTTGATAGGGATGTGGGATTTCCAGTCTCTTCTCATTGTGCTCTCCAGCTGTGGAAACCTCACCTGGAGTGAAGCAGGGGAAGAGGAGGTTCCTGAGGTTTGTGCTGCCTTATTTTCCAGATTTGTGTTTCCCCAAATCAAGTGATGTGCTATCAGAGGGATGTCCTTTGTGAGCTTCTGTAGTTATTTAATAGGCACAGTTCAACGTGGTCAGTGAAATCGCATCCTGAAGCATCACATTATGTACCACAAACATGTGCTGCTGAGTCAGGAAGCCAATAGTGGTGTGATCCAGCCATCCTATCAGTGCCAGGCTGTCCTGGACCCTCTCTGAACACCAAGCTCCTGGATGGCCAGGCTCCTGTGTCACCCACTTCAAGTGGTGTAAGTGGCAACGCTGCTTGTAGTGACATGGAATCGGAAATCCCCGACATGCAACTGCGTGAGAAGGTCACAGCTCAGTCAGAACAGCACATTAAACATTAAACGCTCCATTTATACGCACTAGTGGTGTCATGCCAAGATGAATCCAAAACGATTAAATCTCCAGCCGTGTCAGTTCCTTTCACAGCAACATAAGACATTTTGCTCTGCTAGTCAATGTGATGCTGTTGTGCCGAGGACAACAGACTCGGGCTCGGAGCTGTGTTCATCCCAGTGATTTGTCATTGAAATCCATCTCTGGCTGAGACACACTGCTGGGGTTCCCAGAGGTTCAAGCTGCTACTTGGTTAAGATGCATAGCAGTTTCCAGTGGCCAGATGACTCACCTCAGCCTCTCTCATCACCCGAGCGAGACAAAGGCAATTGGAAGGCAGAGAAGAAAATAACAAACTGTTGACCACATCGTAAATCCAAAGACATGGCAACAACAGAGCTTAGCTCATTCATGCAGGAAATATTGTAAATGAAACCACAGTGTTCAGATACAGTGTCTGCTGAGAAGGAAATCTCTTTTAGTAGCTTGCACCTGCTAGATATAAAAAGGAAGGGACTGGATTTCTTAATTTTGCAGGAGTCTTTTTTTTCCCTCAAAAGGCAGCATATTTATAACTCTAGTAAATCTGCAAAAATTGGGAAATAAAAAGAACCCTGCAAGAAGAAGAAATTGATTTCTGGATCTGATCAGAGCAAAGCTCTTAATCTTTGTTCCTCTTTTATAGACTAGCTGCCTGGATGCTGCTTCTGTGGGTCCAGGACATAATGCATTATTCA
>NW_009931328.1:346-21827 GCF_000696875.1 Nestor notabilis | reverse complement strand
TAGGGAAAGGGAAAGAATCTTTATTTCTTTTCTCTTTCCTTGATATAAAAATAAAGAAAAAAAAAGAGCTGTTTTGATCCACTGTTCTCCTTTGCTTTCTGTGTTCTTCAGGTGAAGACTGTCTCATAACCCCTTAAGCAGGCATTTCTTAACAGCAGTTCTCAGAGAGCACAGAGGTGGGTTCCCTCATCCTGTCCCCGCTTCAGGGCAGGGAAGGTGCAGTACAAGGTTACACAGAAGGGGAATAAGGGCCTTGACAAGAACAGGCTCCAGCTGTTGGCTGGTGGTTTGGAGACTGCTGCCAGTGGGCACAGATGAGAACAGCTCTGACTGCTCTTCTGTGTGCCTGAGCTTTATGCAGAGTGACAGTGAGTGAGTGAGTCCCAGCCAGATCCAGCAGATAGGAAGATGATGTGGTGGAGGAGAGGTTAAAACTGGTCCCAGAGCCTCTAGGTGATGTACATGCATCCCATGTACGCATGTGGGTCCAGATGTACAGACATCTTGGCAGCTGACTTTCACATAATGTGTAAAGCTCTTTACAAATCAGTCCACTTTGTGATATGAACATGTATCAGAGGGAATATATCTCTAACTCCATTTTTAAGTCAGAGGCCTTGGAGTTTTAAGTAGCAGAAACAAGTTCTGCAAAAGGCTCTGGAAGCGTCTGCAGAAGTCCCCTATGGTGGCACCCTGATTTAGACAGAGCTTTGAAGAGGAACTGCTCCATCTTCAGTTGAGGTCCCCAGATAAGATTGAGAAACTTTAAGCTTAAAGAAAAAAACAATAAAAGCTGGTCTGATTGTTTATTAGAATAAAACCAGGGACATTGAACTTTGCAAAGTAGCAGTCTCTGCCCTCCCTGCCCTCTGTCTATTTGCAGGTGTCTTTGCTTCCAGAACTGGTTTTACCTTGATGACTATCTGAGCTGCAGGAAAACTGCCATGGAGCATCCCTCCATTGCAGGCAAGGCTTGGCTGCCTGCCCTGGCAGCCTCTGCCCCCCTTGCCCCGGGCACTCAGGTGTCCCACAGAAACTTCTGCCCTGGAGCAGCAGAGATTAACATCCTCCTGGGTGCCCAGCTCACCTCTTCTTCACAAAGGAGAAAAACACTGTCATCAAGGAAGCAAAACCCCATACACCAACCCCCGCGCTGTTGCAATGGAGAGCTCCTGACGGGAAACACGTACCACAACAGCACACTTAGAAGTAGGGTGTCTAGAAATTTGGCAGGAAGCCTCCTCTGCAGACTGGCACGAGATCAGGAGGTAGTCAGGCAAGCATCAAAGGAAGGGAAATTAGCATCTGGGTTTCATTTCTGTGGCTGTGGTTGAGGCAGCCTGGTACGATGCCCATGTTGCTGCCTCAGCGCTGGAGAGGCAGTGGTCTCCCCTTGCCTCTCTCCTGCACTGAGGTCTCACAAGTGTCTCCAGCAGTGCCTCAGTATTCCAGTTTCCTGTTTGTTGATAAAGCTTTGAAATGTCCTGCCTGACTTAATCCCTATTGATCACAGATCCAAGAGCCCTGATGTGAAGGTATTTAAAATTTCCAGCCACTGACTGTTTAACAGCTTCTGACTTCAAAAGCTCCTTTTAAGCAAAATGTGGTCGGTCCCTCATGATCGTGTACTTCTCCCATAATAATACAACTGTTTGTAGTGCAAAGGGTCACTTCTCGTGCCATATGCGCTTCCTTCATTCATGAAATCACTAGGCAATAAGCAATGTCCATTTTTGGTCTTTATAGAAGTCATTTGCTGCAAGGACAAGATTTCCTTAGCCTCACAATGCAGATACAGAATAGATGGTTTTAAAAAACACACAAGTCGTCTCTGCCAGCAGCACACTGTCCCCAAATAAAGCAGTGTATATTTCTCAGTACAAGCTACATAAAAGCCTGGGACAGGTTTTTTCCTCTCTATAATGGACGTTATGCTGTGTGTGGACAGGAAGTTTGTAGCGTGCTGCACTGCTCCTGCTGCACACCCTGGCAAACCAGGGGCTCATTAGGGCTAAGTTGGGGGTCTGACCTGGGGCAGGTCACAGCAGCTGACCCCTGTCTCCTGGTTTCTGTTCTTGGGGGTCTTACATGCAGAGCTCTTGCCTTGGCACCTTGGAGGGCACTGCTGCACCAAGCCACCATGCATGGCACTAGCACCCCATCCCTTCCACCCAGGACTTGGAGCTCTGCGTGCAGGCTGGTGCCCAGGCAAGATGAGGAGCTACCAGAGGGGCCTCTTGAGCACAGAGGATGACAGCCTGAGTTATAGCCCTGAGTCAGGGAGCATGAAAGAAGCTGGAAATGATTATGAAGCGTACAGGGGAGCTTGAGTAGCAGAGAGACTGCAGAAACCATGCTAATCCCTGGGGAACTCAAACCATATAACTTACATGGGTTTAAGCCCGAACTTACCTTCACAGTCATGCTCTTGGAAGAGAGTTTACTTAAATCAGAGTGGATACATAAATCTCTAGGGCTAAAAGAGAGTCTGAGTGGAGTCAGGTTTATAGGCAGAGATTTGCGTGCCTTCAAAAGCATGCAGCCTTCCTTTGGACAAGCACGGGGGTAGAGAGGGGCAGACAAACCCAGCAGCTTTGGCCTGCACTGATGTGAGCACTGTGTGTTGGGAGGTGGGTGTGACTGCAGGGACCACGGGGCACATGGTGAGGTGGTACTTGGTGATGCTCAGTGGAATGTGGTGTGACTGTTATGGCCTTCTGGAGACAGAGTTATTCTGGATGCAAATGCTTGGGGAAGCTTTGTGAAGGTTCCTGCATAAAACTGAGACTTGGTACTTTTGGGTGTTGTTGGGGTTTTTTTTCCAGGTATTGTCAAAGACAGAAAAGATTTCCACCTCCCGACTGCCAGATCACCAGGGTGACTAAAGAAAGTGAACTAGAAATGCATGCAAAGCACAATGTACACCTTCCAGCTTCTGAAACAAGTTAAGTGAGGGTCCCAGACACTACAGCTTTCTTCACTGGCCAGTTCTGACTCACCCTCCTTCTGGAGAAGTCATGAGACATAGTGAAACCCCATGGTCTCAAACTGTTTACAAAACGTGCGGGAAGGCATTAGTGCAACTAACTTAATAATGGTTTTTGGTACTGAGACACACTCAGCTGTGCAGCCCGAGACAGAAAACCACGCTCTGTGGGTGGAGCGAAGTGGGAAGCTGCACCAAGCTACACAAGCTACACCAAGCCTGGGACTAGTGCTGGGCATGAAAAAGATCTCCAGTGATCCTGGATCACACCTTTCCTTGAAGGTGGCAGAAAGCTGGCACTGGGCTGATACTTGTTTTTTAACCTCCAATTGCATTATTTTCAGAGATATGTGAACAAAAGGCAGGGGGACAAAACCCACCTCAACCAAATGCTGTGGTTCAGGATGAAATGGTTGCAATGCTTATTCAGATGAGTAGGATAGGATTCTTCCCTGTAGTATGCTGGAGGGGCAGAAACTTGCTGGAATGTACTTTCATGCTGGGTGGTATCTTCTGTACAAGGGACTGTGGAGCTGGTGCCTGCAGCTCTAACGAGAGTCCCTGTTGGAGATCACGCTGCTTGTGTATGCACACCCCTGCACCAGGCATACATAGCTCCTGCACTTGTGCTAAGCTGCTCTGCAATGACAGTCAAGTTTTCTTCTATCATGCAGCATTTTAATGGCCTTTGGATATCTTTCTAAACCTGAGCTTGTGTCTTGATGAAACTTTTGACAAGCAATGAATAACAGGAGCATTATTTATTCATGTCAGGTGGAATGGGATCATTCCTGGTTTCTTGTTTATCCTGCCAAAATGGTAAATGAAAAAAACGGATTTTCTCTTTTGGTTTGTGCTATAGACTATAGATCCCCAAAGAAGAAAACATCTCAGCAGTAAGCATCTTATTAAAAGAAAGCATGTGCAGAAGGAAGAACAGTGTGTTCTGGCCCAAACTCACAGCTGTGGCCACCAGCTGTGACATCCCTGTTACTCCAGCTTTGCCTTTACTGTGTTATTTTCAGTGGTAGCATTAAAGAAGAGAGAGAAGACCCCACAGAGAGTCTGGCTTAGAAAAACCTGCTGCAATCTACAGAAAACCTCTTGGGTCTGTGAAGGACTTCAGCAGCCCAGGGGATAACCCCACACTTGGATCTGGGGCCCTCACAGCAAGCCAGGGAATGCTGGAAAACCTGGGGATCTGGCAAGCGAAGATGCATTTAGTAGGAGAAATGAAGTGCGTGCCTTCCAATCACACAAGTTATATAAAGCCTTTGGCCAGACTCGAGACATCCCTTTGGAGATCATTACTGCTCTTTGTGTAACTTCGGGTCTTTCAGACTGAAGTTTGATTTCATATATTGGAAAGTGTTCAAAGGTCTTTGGCATGGATCTTATATGGCTGTTTCCCAAATAACTGTCTGCTCCTCAGGTTGCCTGTGACCGCTGGGGGCTTGTGCTTTAAGTAGTTTATTCCAGCACTGTTCTTTGAAGCAAGGACTGCACAGAGCAACTGGCACCTACTGAATATGGGAACATTTTACTATCTGCTGATGATTTCCCTGACTCCTCTGCTTTGTCCACGTGCAGACTTTCCTCTTGGGACCTAATTCAAAGCAGGTATCAGTTCTGCTTTACTGGGGTTTCTACCCCAATGGCCTGGCATCTTGGCCTGAGATGAAATGATTTTCTGCACCCCTTGGATTACAGCTGCTCTTTACAGAGTCTGGGTGTTGTTCATGAGCTGTTGTTCATGAGGTGGTCCTTGAATATTCCTCGAATAAAACATAATATAAATAAATAAGAGAAATCACATTCCCCTCACCTCCACCCCAATAAAACCTGTTGTGTATAGCTTTCTCTTACATAACCCATCTGACTCCTAGAACAAATGTCTCTAATTTCTTCTGGATGGTAGGCTTTGTAGAGATTTAAAGGGCAATTTCTCTCTCTTTCCTTCAGCTCTCACAAAGTATTACAATAAGGAACTGCAGTGACAGACGATACTTAAAGGCATGCTTTAGAAGTGATTCATCTATGAAACATGGTGTAGCATATTTTATTGTATTTTAGCTAGTAAAAGCTGTGCATTTTAGCCCAGCTTTGTCATACTGCATGGTAAATTATACTTATAGGAATCCCAGCCACCTAGCTGAAAATAAGTACCCTCTATACAAGAGTTAATGCGGTAGATTTGTACTTAGACATGTATTTGTAAAATATTTAAGCTGCATGAAAAGGGCATCTGTAGGAAGATATGATTACAGGATCATCTAAGTGCAGCACAGTGCTGTTGTATTTTAAGGTTAAAGAGCCATAATTAGGCATTGGTGGCTGTCACTGCATTTGTGGAGGGAGGGGAGCCCTTTCAAAGGCTAAGTGGGGCAGGAGAGAGTGGGAAACAGCCTGAGTCTTGCATCTGCTGCCCCAGCTGCAAGGCAGCCCCAGATTGAAGAATGGTGTTCTTACTGCTTCTGGGGCCCTCCTATATCATCTTCTTATGGCAGCAGAAAAAAGCTATGGGAAATGCCTTCTTGTGGTTCATGCTTTATGCCTACTACTATCCAAGCACAGATGATCAGGAGATGCTCTTCTCAACTTTATAGCAGTAACTAGTCATTCCAAGGCTCCTACTGCTTTCCAGACACACAAAGCAGTTTCACAAGCTTTCCAACATATCCGGGCAGTGCCTTGTAGCCTCTTGGCACAAAGCAGTTCAGTCAGCTAGTGCAAAAGCTTTTGGGAAAGCAGAAAACCAGGATATTGGTCCTTACTGCAGCAGGGCTGACTTAGGCGTGCAGAAAAAACCGCACATCTCTGTACCATGACCACAAAGCTCTACTGTCTGAAGCAAGCCCATCTTCCTTAGATTTGAGTCTTATTTATTTTCATAGCAGTTTTGCAGCCAAAGGAAAGGAAGACATGTTCAGGTACCACGGTACAATTCAAAGGATTGGAAATTTCTGATTGCTGATGCCTATCCCTAAACCACACACAGTCTAAATAAGCTCCAACTCACTGAAGCATTTTAGCAGCCTTCCGCTGACTTCATTGAGCTCAAAGTGCATGTTTGAACTTAAGTGTGTGCTTGAGTTTTTGCTGAATCATACAGCAAATAAAATATGCAGAGCTGGTCTTTAATATAACTTCCTGATTCATGTGAAAACTACACATTTCCCGCAAAGCCTACTTCAAGTTAATTAATGGGCATTAAGGACTCACATTTTCCTAGCAAAGAAGGGCCCCAAGGGATTGCAGCAATTCATGTTCATACCCTGAATGATACCAGTGCAATCTTCCCATGGAGACAAAGCCCCAAGCACTCCCTCTGTGATAACCAGCCACTTACATTTGATGGATGAGTTTTAGCTGCTTCTGACACCACATGGGTCAGGAAGGAGGACCTGGCCTCTGACCCGTCCCTTTCATGCCTTCTGGCTGGAAGTGTGCCCACTGCCTCAGTGATTTTTGGGGGGGACGAGGAGTGTCTGCACCCTGGGGAAGCAAGGAGGGGAGCCGAGGGTCTGACTTCTTGAAGTTCCCCACATTTTACTCACTCACACCAGCTCCCATTGCTGTTGTTGCAACCTTCTCCAGGAGCTCAGCAAAACGAGGCTGTGACCCGTGCCCGCGGACATGCCAACCACAGGAAACCCTGGCTGTTAATTCACTGCAGCAGCAGAGCCGAATGAATTGGAGCAGTTGGGTGTGACAGAGGGAGGCAAGCTGGGTGCCACTGGGACTACCAGTGCTATGGCAAAGCGCCCCAGGGCTTCCTGAAGGTGGGACTGTCCTAGTGCAGCCCCTGCCGCAGGAGGGAAGGGAGTGTTCCATCAGGAAACGAAGAGACAATTCCCTAAATGCTGGCAACAGAGCGGGAGCTGAATGCTGCAATGCAATTCTCTTGATTACCGCTCTGGTGTCCCAGCTTTGATTGTTTGTTTGGAGAAAAGAACCTTGGCAGCTGTAGGCTGCACAGCTCAGTGCTTTCAAGGAAGTTGGAGGGAGCAGCAGGCTGGAAAGACCTCCTTCACTAGCGGGTGTAATCCCATGTGAGCTTGGCAGCCATTCCTATAGATTTATCGAGCTCCATCTTAAAACTACATAGATTGGCTAAGGGCTCTTTTTGTCCTTGGTTTTTACCCCCCACTAGTGCTCTCCCAGGTCTGTTCCAGAAGCTCACTCTGCTGGTGAGAAACTGTTTAATTTCCACTCAGGTTTATGTCAACATTGCCTGGTAGCTGTTTCCCTTCTTTCTATTTATCCTCCTAGAAATCATCCCTCAGCCCCATTCTCAGCCCTGTGTGGTCCTCCTTCATCTGGGAAAACAAGGGAAAAGGAAGATGTTGTTATGGGAAGCACTGGAGCAATAAAATCGGTGATGTGGTGAGATGTGTATGAGGAGTGAGCCCAGCAAAGATGCATGCTTGGAGCACTGGTGGCAGGCAGGGCTGGGGGAGAGGGTTATCTGAAGGAAAAGTCATGTGTCCTCACCAAGTGAAGCCACCTTCTACTTAGCCTTGAACCAACCATTTCCACAAAGGGGCTAAGAACGTGCTGCTGCTATGAGGAGCAATAAGAGAGGGTTTGTCAGAAGGAGAATTACTGGGATGTTTTCTTGCATGAGGCACGTGGAGTGCTTGAGCTGGACTTGAAGCACAGAATTACGTTCACCAGTTGTTAGCTGTTTGGCCTGGGGAATGCCTCTTTGTCCCCATCTGTGAAAAACAGGATAATAATAGCCAGTCGCCTCTCCCCAGGGTACTGTGAGGGACAACGTCTGTGAAGGGTGTGGACCACTTAAAGCAATAAATGAATGCTGAGTATCAATATTATTAATCTTCCTGTGCCTCAGTTCCCCATTTGTGAACTCTCACCTAGCACATTTTGACTCCTGTTTGCTCATGGAGCTCTGCCCAAGGAGGTCTCAGCTGGAGATGAGCTCTCCTCCTGCTGCACCTGTAACCATGGCCCACTTGCAAAGGATCATGGAAGTGCTGAGAAGCCAAAGTTTTAATGTCTTGGAGGGTTTGATCCTATTTATGAAGCAGATTATTACCAGTGTTGTGTTTTCATGTAGTTGTAGCAGAAGAAAACAAAGCTACTGACCCATTGGGTGTACACACACCATTGTGTATGCACCAAAAGGTGATCTGAGGCTCCCCAAGTGCCTTCTCTGGTCATGGACCCTCCCTGTTGTGTGCCTTGAGAAGTCTAACTCTTTCTTTTTTTGAGATTTACACCTTCTGATGTCAAGTTTATGGCCTTTACCCATTTGCTTTAAGCCCATTTATGGTGTAACTGTTGATATCTGAACTGATTTCCAGGACAGAGCTGCAAGTGGCCTTGCAAACAGTTGTAGGCAGCAGTTGTAATTAAAGAGAAGACAGAGCAAACAGAAACCACAATAGCAGCCTGTAGGAGTTACATTGCTGTATCAGCTTTAATGTGGAGAAGCCTTTAGGGCCGTATCAGTGCTTACAAGGGCTTGTTGTTGGTTTCCTCCCCCCCTCTGTGCCCTCCCCTCTTCTGAATGGGACAAAACCAACCCTCTTCCTTAGGGAAAGCCAAGGAGCTGGTAGTGTAAGAAATGCCATGTGCCTGTTTGACAGTGCATCATAGGGCCCTCCTTCAACAGAGATGGGACAGAGTTGATTCATCCCCCTTCCACAAAAGGACTCCCTGGGCAAGAACATCCATGTGGACCCTGAGCATCAGCCATCTCACTGGGGTGGGAGGTGGAACAAGGTGGAAGAGGTCAAGATATGGGAGGAAATCACTAAGGATGGATCTGCTGGCCCCAAAATCCTGGAGAGGTGGTTGCAGCAGATTGCCTACACCAGGAATTAGTTGCAGGTTAGTTTATGTCACATTAAAATAACCCATGTTCACCACTTTGTTTTGTCTAATGTGGATCATTTGATGGTTTAGTACATGCTATTAAACACACTCTGGAAGTGGGTCTGCTGGAGTTCACCTGCAGCAAGAATGAAGCTGATCACAAGCAACCATTGAACCTCTGTCAGCTCCTAAAAAGAGCCCACGCTCCTTTGCTCCTCAGCTGGAAGCAATGGTCTCATCACCCATGTGGTCTCTCCTGCTGCAAGGTCTCCCAGAATGGGCATCACTTTTCCATTTAAGAGGAAGTTCTCCACCAGATGTGGCTTTTTCTGTATCCTAGTTCTGCGTCCAGGTCCTGGGTGATGTTTCTTGCTGAGAGTGGACTCATAGGGCCTTGTCTACAAGCAAATGCATCCACTGTGGCTGGGAGCACACCCAACGTGCTATGGGAAAGCAAAGGGGTTTGAACTATGTGGTAAGAATGGGAAAGGTAATAATAGGATTTGTGGGGCTGTGGGAACTGGGAATGCTCCTGTATGGGAGATTTTGGTGTTTCCTATCCTTTCCTAACTCCTGTTTTTCCCAGGAATGTGAGGCATCCCTACTTGGAACTGGTTCAAAATGTGAAGCTGATTTTCAGACACTTCACAGTGATTTAATTTTTGATCTGTTACTGCTGAATTTTATTTATTTTTGCAGTGCTTCCTGTTACCTGTTTCCTCTTTAATTCCAGCTGATTTGTCATATGTCATTTCAGACAAAGAACTTGGAAGATAAAGGGAGTGTCTTGTAGAGGGTGCAATTTCACTCACCCCTGCAGTAATATATCCCATCCTTCAGGAGAGCAGAGGTGAACCTCCTTCCCCAGCAGCATCACAGGTTTAGGTAGGTAACCACTTTTGAGCCACTGGCTCAGAAGGATAAGAAATGCAAGGCAAAGGGAGCAGACTCCATGAAATATAAGCTGGATGGAAAGCTGAGTAAAGCCATGGGTTTGTAGCTGGATGCTGATTTCTGTGCCTGCTTTGTGCTACTCTAAGGAGGTGTAACTTTGCTTCTGCACGCTTAAAATGTAGTGTTATTAACTTTGCAGCTGGTTCGAAGTGTGAAGAAAGGTTCTGTGGGTTCCAAGTCTGTCTGCTTATCTGCCTTGTCTAAAGCCTGACTGCCCTCTTACAGTAAAATAAACCCTGCATCTGGTGAGCCACGTGTCACTTCAGTTCTCCCTGCTCCCTCCTTGCTCTCAACTTAGCAAAGTTGTTTTCTTGAGCTTGGCTTGTTTGTCAAGTGAAGCATCATACATTGCCTGGAGCCAGGATGCAACTCTTGGAACCAAGCGTTTTGCGTGCTGCTTCTTCGGAAGGCTCCGTTTACTTGGGGTGAGTTATTCTGAAGTAATATTTTTTGTCTCTGTTTATTTTTCCTGACAGATCTTCTGCTTCCCCCATGCCCTGTCACATTAAACCAGTTATGCACAAAGTAAGCAGTTTGGGTTTGCCCTTGTGACTTCACTGGAACTGGTTATTTAATCCTATCGTGCATCTGCCAGCAAGCGCTTCAGCAAAAGAAATGATAAACTACTCACTGCAGCTACTACACTTCAGTGCAGAATTGCAAGTGAAATCACATCCTCATTTTAGGTTAATGGTCTGATACATGAATGCTGACAGCTCTCTTTGAGTTCCATCTTGTCAAATGCTGTAGTGTCCAGAGCAAGGTGTGAGTCTGAAGGAGAACAGCTCCTTTTCGGAAGTGAGCCCTGCACTGCTGTGTATTTCCACAGAGGCTCTGAGGGTGGTATCACCACTGAGCAAAACCACGAGCTGCACCAAGCCAGGCAAGAAAAGCGAATGTTGAAATCCAACCAACTCATGCCTGAGGCCACCTCCTCTTCCTTTCTTCTGTGGGCTGCGAAGAAACATTCTTTAATTCACAAATGGTGTTTGAAGCATCCTCAAAACATTAGTTTCATTTCACTTCCACAGCACTAGAAGTTTTAGACTGCCATATCTGAATGTTTCTTCAATCTATTATCTCTTAATACTTAACCAAAGAATTACTCATTCTTTGCTATTCTTTTGCTAAAAAGGACTGTCCCTTTTTTTTTTGTGTGTGTCTTGAAGGCAGTCCCTGTTACTCCACAACATGGAAACCAATCGGGGAAAGTAATCTGTGCAAATTACATGTACTTTTCTGGTTGAATCATGTTCCCTTCACTCACGGTAATGAGTCACTTGGCATAAAGTAGACTTACTATGAATGGAGAAAGCATATCAGGGTTCTGCTTCTCAAAAAATCATTTCCTCTTGCTGAATCTCACTCAGGCCTGGAACCACAAGGAGTGAGATTTTCACTGGTATAGTGGGGGAGAATTGATCCCAGACTCTTCAGCCTTTGGTGCTGAGGATGAGGTTCAAGAACAGTCATCAAAGCTCTCTCATGCGGTTCCTAAATACTGCCCATGTAGTCTTTTTCCTCTAGGAATACTGAGACTAAACAAGGAACTGACCTCGGTGAAGAGGAAAGCAGAAGTGAGCCTTACTGCGTATGCAGTGTCGGAAGCAGACTGCTCAAAATGCAGAGTCAATGGCCTTCTCGGAACCAGTCCTGTTTGTGCGGAACAGGGCACCCTGAATCACATTGTCACCCTGGAATATCTCATTTTCTTGTGTTTTTTCCTATATAGTTACTACCCCAATGACCAGATGGTGTAGTCTGGTGCTTAGACCAAAAGCAAGGGTGTTAGAGAGCTTGGATATCCTGCTCACAAGATCATAAGCACTACAGCAAAAGAAATTCCCATGGTCAGGACATGTTATGTTCCCACCCCCTGACCTTACACAGGCTTACATGGGTTTTCTTCACTAAAATACGTAATTCTTTTTTATTTATTGTAATGGAAACAGACAACTGACTCTGAATTATTATGACACCACTGATTGATAGTCAATGACAAGTTGCAATGTCACTTGCTTGCGAGAATAACTATCCCGAATTACAAGGATAGTGAATTGAAACGCACCCTTTAGAAAGACGCCTAATCTCATTTTTAAAGCTCCAAGTGATGGTGAGCCCCCTACCTTGTCAAGTAAGATCTTTAATTGCCCTTACTGCTAGGATAGCGCATCTTATTTCAAGTTGTTGTTGGGGTGGCGGTTCTTAATCTAATGGCATTGACTTGCTGCGTGACCTTGGATGACAAGGGATGGATCAGTTGTTTCAGGCTAAATTGATCTTGGAATTTATGTAGTAATATACATGCTCTGGAGAGCCTCCAGGGTTGTTTTAAAGGGGTGAACCCTGGATGGAGTTTCAGGCTCAGTTCTTATTTTCATGTGTGCTTTGTGGGTATTGCTTTGCATTGTCATTAGCTTAGGGTTTAAATTTTGTTAGCAGGTGACCTGTGCTTGGTCTGTGCAATGGCAGGTAAGATGCTTGATCTGGCCTGTACCTCCTTTCTGTGGCAATATTGCTTCCAGACCTTGAGGAGGAGCAGTGAGAATGAATCTCCGCATGCTTTAGCATCTGTGATGCCATGGTAAGCATGAAAGAGAATAAATGCCACAGTCATGGTTTCACCAAAGCTGTACACGGGTTTGAATACCCCATGAGAAGAAATAAATACAGCCTGAGTGACAGCCCAGGTGAACCGTCACACATCTGTCATCAGAGTAGCATTTAACTAATTAGGAGACAAATGATGATGCCATTAAGAGTATATTGAGACCAGGGAGAAATGTTCCAATGTTGATGGAAATCACATAAAATAACAGTCACTGAAATAGCTTGTCAGGTCTACGCTGTTTTCGGCGTGTTACTTAACATAGGGGAGCCCCTAAGCTTTAAAGAACCATCTTTCTACCCTGATCTAGACAAATTACCTTTGTACCTTGATCTAAACAAACTCTGATCTCTCTGCTGCCATTGAACTCACCTTGTCTGAAACCTAATCTGACTACTTTATTCTACCTCTGTGCTGGGAATTCACTCTATCATTAGCATTTCAATCTATTTAATTCACTGAGGGTCGCTGAGCAATGTAACTGAATCCATGCTAAGCTACCACTGGCAATTTAGCTGTCAAATAGTCTCACCTGCTATTTTTAGTTGCGCTCAAATTCCTTGCTTAAGGGGATGCACACTGAATTTCTGGATTAGCTTCCCCATGACCCCTCTATTGTATTGCTGTCAGTCATCTTTGAGTTAGAGTCCTGTTTACATTGTTCTAATGTACTAATTACAGCTTGTCAAAGGTATGGGCAGTGTTCTTGGACACTTTCTCTACAGGCCAGTAACTCTTGGGATTAAGCCCTTGTGTTTAGAGCTGCAAGTAGTCTGTATCACTGCAGAAATGAAAGTCTTTGCTAAAACCAGTTTTTTAATTTGCAAAGCCAACACCCCCAGAATCTTAAGAGTTAGGCTTTAGGCTGGTTGGTCAGTCTCACTTTTGACTCTCCATAAGGTACTTTACAGTGCCAGATCCTTATGCTTGTGTAGGGGAGGAGTAGCAATGCTTTCAGAGGCAGGGGTTTAGGGTAAGGCATGCAGCTGTATGGTTTCTGTTTGAATTATTTCAAGCAGCTGTGCTCCCTGGCCTTCTGTGCCTTTCACTTTTCTCTTGCACAGATTCCACTGCGTCTTATTCTTGTGTTTATTTTCTCCTGCCACACTGCTCTCTACGAGCTTTATGTTCTAATGACCTTCCTTGCAAGCACATATGCTGTGGCATATATTTAGCTTTGAACTAGCTTATGGCTCTTCTTAGGTGCAATTCAGACCAGGAAGTAATTTATTCTTGTTAACAAAGCTGTGTACATGTGCACACTCTGCCTGTGTGTTGGCTACAGATCGGTTGCCTGTTGAACCTGCTTTAGCTCTATGTTTGAGCCGTCTTGAAGTATAATTAAAAAATTAAGCAGACAATGGTGAAACACGTGTACATAGACAGAAAGCAGGTTTTATTGGAAGTAGAACAGGCAGGCTGAGCATTTATGTTGTGAAATTCATCAGTAAGTTTACTAAAATAAATTCTTTCACTGATTATTTCTCTTGCCCTTTGGAGACCAGATTTCTTTCTTCACCTTTTCCAACAAAGATGCAAGCTCCTCTGAAGTCAATCATTCAACTTCATGGGAAAGAGAGAGATTACAGCCTTTCAAGGTAAATGCAGGATGGTGGTAGCATATAACAGAATATTTGACTATAAGGTCAGAGTCTTGGCTTCACTAGCGCTATTGCTGCTCTGCCCTGTGACTTTGTGGTCATTTATCTTACCCTTTCCAGGTTTCAGCTCCCATGCAGCCTTTGAGTCCTGGTGCTGTAATGGGTGCTCAGTGCCTGCACTGGCTGAGCCATCAGTGTGGGGCTGAGCAAGGCAGGTTTGGGGGTTGAAGCTCCAAGATAAGCGATACAAGACTGCCTTCCTTCCTCTTGTTCCAGCTCTACCTGCCACTGAGTAAATATTTTCCTGTGCAAGTGCTGTGCAAAGGTGAGTAAAGAGCTGTGGCTGCTGCCTAGGATGATCATTGCTAGGGATGAAACTGGAACGTTCATCGGGAGCCTCAGTAATATCCAATTCAGATTGCTGATGAATACATCCTGACTTTGGGCACATACCTCCTGTTAATACTAATGGGAATGTCACACATGAATGCTGGAGAATATTGCCCATTATTTTTGGTCCCAGAGCTCTGAGCTGAAAGATTCCCTGAGAAAAATGACCATTTGCTGTATGTTGCAGGCTGCAATTCATTATATACAGTGCATGGTGGCTGTTATTTACCTTACAGAACTGTAATGTGATAAGGAGTCTATGTAAGCCACTTAATGGTCTGTCTACCTTAAAGAAAATGTGTACCTGCTCAGCCTCTGATTTATGCCACTTTCACCCCAGTGCAACTCTATTGGCTTCAGTGGTGTTATCCCTGATTTATGCTAGTCTTAGTTGGACTTCATGAGTTTATGTACTTTATATGACACATGTACGCGAGGAAAAAGTAGTCTAATAAAATATCTGGCTGTGGATCGTAGCTGAAGGTTCTTTGCAGCCCTGTTAACAGGGGTGCTACAAAACCATGTTCTGCTCCTCTGCAGCACCTATATATTTCAAGGGGTTATATCCCATATCTATAGAGATGTAACTTAATGGTCTCATACTTGACTCATGTGCTGCCTTCTTGGCAAAGTGAAGCGTTAGAGCTACCAGCAGGCACAGTAAACCTGTAGAATGAGAATAAGAATTTGACTGTGGTAATTGGGGCATTTTTAGTTTTTACTTGGCAGACCAAGTTCCCTGCCTAAAACCAGACAAACTTCCCACAGATTATGTCTCTTCACTGAGGACAACTGTTGTTATCGCAATCGTCTAGCTGCATCAGCACTTATCTTCTGGCTTTGGGGGTAGGAAAACAGTCCATTTATGACGTTTATATTGCAGTAAGAGCCAGGACACAGTCTTAGATGCAGGACTCCTTGTTCTACAAAATATGTAAACAGACCAGGAAACTGCTCCCAAGCCTGATGATCCTGTGCTCCTACTAATGAAGGCCTCTCTGATAACTGTGGCAGCTTTTATCACACGGCCTTGTCTGCAAGAGAAGGGATCTTTCCTTAAATCTCTGGAGCTGGACCATCAGTCTGAGGTTTTTGGAGAGATATCCTTACCACTGCTGGATTCCAGGTCAGCTCATCTGGTGCTGGATTCTCTGGTGCATCTGGGTGCTGATGGTCAGTCTTAATACCTGAGATCTCTCTATAGTTGATCCTTATTTCCTTCACTGTCTTTCCTTATCAACATTGCCTGCTTTCCTGTTAAGCTCTTAAGCACTTTTTCATCTAATGAGTAAGAGTCACAGGTACACTCAGGTGTCTGGTGTAAAATAGAGGCTGGGTGAATTTCTTTGGGACAATGGCTGTACACAGCTGTATTTTATTCTTCTGCTCTCATAAGAGGTCTGCTTGCCCTTGATACACGTGCACAAGTTCCACTAAGTTAACAGGAGCAGAATGCAAGCAGGGAGGTTTAGATTGGATATTAGTAAAAATGTCTTCACCAGGAGAGTTGTCAAGTGTTGGAACAGGCTGCCCAGGGAAGCGGTTGAGTTGCCATCCATGGAGGTATTTAAAAGATGTGTATATGTGACACGCAGGGACATGGTTTAGTGGTGGACTTGGCAGTGTTGGGTTAACAGCTGGACTCAATGGTCTTAAAGGTCTTTTCTAACCTAAACAATTCTTTGATTCTGCAATTAGCTGAAGCTGAATTCCCTAAATGCTGCCTTCAGTTCTAAAGCCAAGAGTTGGTCCCTGCCTCTGCAGCTAATCAGCTTCTCACCGCTCAGAGCTGCTCTCCGTGCTCTCTGGCCACACAGAAGCCAAACAAGGCTTTTGTCAGGGCTGGGGCACTGCAGTCACCCTCCCATCACACAGGCTGAGGGCAGTGTAAGGGGTGGCTGGTGGGACGTTGTACAGCTTCCATGGAAAAGTACAGCAGGAAAGAGATTCCTCAGCAAGGGATGTTTTCTGCTCAGCTGACACTGTAATGAGCTCAAGTCCCTGGGTGGAGAAAAGAAGGGTGACAGGAGGAGATGGGGAGATGGGAGTGGAACAACTTGTTTCAGGCAACAAATCAGTTGCTAACTGTAATTCAAAGCCATTTGCATAGATGAGGTTGGCCCGGGTGGGTTGCAAATACAAGGCATTCTGTAGACAGCTGCCCGAGGGAATGCTAATTAGCTGGCAGGCAATTAATAATTAATCAGACTTTTGTTCATTGTGAAGACAGTGTTTTCTTTGGCAGCTTCATAATGTTCTGAGTTTGCCTTGCTTTTCTTCCCCAGGCTGATATCATCGTGCTGGAACTAGGCTTTGCGGCGACATGCCTCTCTCTCCCTCTGGCATCCAGCTCACCCTGTCCACATGTGGAGCCTGGGCCACGACCTCGGCACTTGGCTGGGCTCTGACAGCCCATTTAACAGTCAAAGGCTGGAAAGGGAGTTGCTGGTGTGCTATTTTTAATGAGCTGGACAGTTAAATAATTCAGATGCAGACACACACACAGCGGTCTGGGCTGTGCCTGAGATTTGAGAAGGGGGAAGAGCACTGGCTCGCCCCTGCTAGGCTTGCTTGACCTTATCAAGCATGGGTTCCCAGGCTCTTTAACAGTAATACAAAACAAAACCCAATCATCCAGGAGTGAAATCCCTGCCTCACTGATGTTGGTGGGATTCCTAGCTCTGACTGCGATGGAGTCTGGATCACACTCCACTGCAAGGCATGAACTGTTCAGTATTTCCATGCTTTCTAATGCTTCATAACCCTTTTCTTCCAAGACAGTAAAACCCAGTTATGGTGTGACTCGGAGTCCAGAATGGAGAATGTCAGAACTTCTGGGGGAAAATAGGGGTAGTTGCAAAAAATCTCTTTAGAAACAGGGTGCTCCAGGAATGGCTACTCCCCTTGATTTTGAACTGAGAAGGAAGTTGCACAGGAAAACAGTTAATCCCTTCTCTCCAGCCTAATCCTCTTCCCAGATGTCCTGTGGAGTGGTTCACAGCTCATCGAAAAGCCATCCATCTCACACAGGGACGCCTGTGAGACCACACAGCCATGCTCTTCCCACCAAATAGACTTCATCAGGAGTACCAGAGACACTGCTTTCAGAGAAAGCATGGAGCAGTGGTTTGGTTCTGAAGGAGGGATGGCATTCACAACTGGAGTTGTTCTGTAAAGCAGCGAAGGTGGCAGTGTGTTACTGAGGGCAAACAAAACCAGTGGTCACCTGCTCCTATTTGGGCAACTGGGCATTTTCTAGTTATTGCTCAATAAACAGTTGGAGCTATTCAGCTCTTTAATTTGTTAAGGAGACATATATTTCCCTGAATGACTTTTTTTTTTTTTTTTTTTTTTGCTGTGGAGCTAAAATGAGAAGATTTACTACCATTGAAAATTGATTTGAACATAAATTACCTTGCCTGGTCTGCAGATGCTTTTATGAGTATTACACTCAAATTTCATGATGCCAATGTGGAGCGGGGTGATACTATCCTTGTCTGACAGATGGGGAAGTGCTGGAACAGTCTATAATAATTCACCTGCCCATGTACCCAGGAAGTCTTTGATCCAGGAATTGCATGAGTCAAAGGCCTTGAACTTCTATAAATAAGCCCATTTTTGTGCTCTTTAAGTCTGTTTGCCTTCACCAATGGGTAATGCTCGCTCTTTGCAAGAGAGATATAGCTTATTGTTTAATTCTGAGCAAATTTGATTTGGGGGTGGGCTCAGCCTTGGCCAGCAATGGGTCCATCTTGGAGCTTGCTGGCATTGGCTCTGTTGGACACTGGGAGAAGCTTCTATCATCTTCTCCCAGAAGCCACCTCTGTAGCCCCCCCGCTACCAAAACCTTGCCACACAAACCCAATAAACTTGTTCATCAAAGAAAGAGCACAAACTCAGTCTTTTAGGCACGAGGGAATCCACAGAGGAGCTTGACTTTGAAAGACAAATGCTCAGCAAACCAGGCTTCACTGATTCTGCTGTTAAGAGGACTGCTTGTTTCCTTTGATTCCTGTATGTTAGCTCAGCTGTGTTTTGGGACTGAACAAGATCTTTCCACTAGTTCAATTTCAAGCACGTGGTAAATGACTCTGTGCCTGAAGCACCCAAGGTTCCCGGGTGGTCTCTGTGCAGAGACCAGGGCTGCTTCTGCTGCTGAGCTCAGGCAAAGCACGGGTCCTTTCTCTGGCATAGTCATTGCCCACTGTGTTGCTGGGAAGCTGGTTGATGTGAGGAGGAGGTTATGGGTCCCTTGTGGATTCCAGGTTTGAGGTTCTCCCTGTGTCTCCAGCTTCCAAATCATGATGAGGTTTGTTAATGGGGGTGTGTGAAGTCTCCTTAAAAGAATGCGGCTTGTGATGCTCCTCGGTGGCTTTAATGAATCATTTGTGGCCAGGGTGACTCAGCCAAACCCTGCTGGCAGCCAGCAGCTGGTCAGAGGAGGCCTGCTGAAGCCAGAGGCTTGACAGCACGTGTGTTAAGAGTACAGCATTTTCTAAAGGCCAGCTGTGACCCATGCGAGGTCTGTGTGTTTCTGAAAGCCCATTAGTGGAACACCAGTCGGGAAAGCGAATTTGGCATCAGAGGTGCCTTTTTCTAGCCAAAAGCACAGGCAAGTGGGTGGGAAGGCTGGACACCCAGAATTCATATTTGCAAATGATACAGCATCTGAAAAATGGGACGCTGGGTTTACCAAATCCCACTTATTTTTCCACAACTGCATGATGTCTATCTGTCCTTCCTTCTGGGGGCAAAAGCCCTGCCTGTTTTAGAGTGCATGCAAAATAGGATGCTATGCCCTGTACAGTGCAGAAGTTCAATTTTCAGATAATACGGAATGGGGATGTCTTATCTAATACTGCTGACAGACTCTCCCGAGAGTCCACACAGCAAAATTCACCTGCTTAGTACAGTGAATTTAAATCACCAGAGCCACACTGGCAAAACTCTCCTGTGCAGAACCTCATTCCAGACTAAAGTCCTTGAGTAATTATTCTGTAATAAAGTCACTTCAACTTTAGAATAGAGTGTCCATGTGGAGAAGTTACACAGGCACAGCTATACAGGATAATTACTCTATTACAGCTATGCCAGTCAATTTCTCAAGGCTTCAGTCACATGGGAAAGGTGAAATGATGTATTTTTTACAGTCTCCAGCAATTCTTTATTTTTTAATGTCCATTAGTGCTCAACTAATGCTGAATGAGAGTGGAAATTCTCCAGGACAAAAGCTGTGCTCGCAGTTTCCTCCTGCTTATCAAAGGAATTCGGATCTATCCCATTAAAGCTAATATGTAATGAATTGCTGGTGATTGGGGGTTTATAGCTGAATTTTCTGGGAATTATGGATGTTTACTAAATTGAACTGAAATAGCTGAAACCCAGAAATTTGCAGAGAAAACACTTATTTATGTGTCCAGGATCCTCAGGATTTTTGGAGACAACACATTGAAACAGAACAAAGATACAAAATTCCCTTATTCCCACACAGTATTGGAGGTTTGATATTTCAACATAGGATTTTATGACTAAGCTTACCAGATTTGGGGGTGTCTGAAATAGTTTAGTTCCTCAGCAAGTTACTGCAAGATATGTGCATTTTGAATCAGGATTACTTGTGGTGGAAATAGTACTTTAGGATAAAACTGCACCTGTCAGAGGACAATGGCATATATGAGATTTCTACAGAGATATGCCTGAGCTAGCTTGAGTCTGGAGATTAAAGCAGAGTAGGGACTCAGAGCCTGGCTCCCCTCAGAGCTGTCTGTTGAAATGCTAGATGTAGCAAACAGGTGCCAACTGAATTTGTTGCAGTCATATTTGAATCTACATTGAAGAGTCACCAGAACAGGAAGGGCAAAAAATCTCAGTGCACATGAATTCATTGTGTGGGTCCTGCCTGCCAGCCTGGGCACACAGCAAGCTGCTTGGAGACCTAAGGAACCAGACCCGATAGGTTCTTAATTGAAAGTGTGACTCAAAATCAAACCTGCTTATGGTTGTCAGCTCTCTCACAGCAAAATGTTAATTACATATACAGCTTCTCCCTTCCTAGAAAAGGAAACAGAGTTGGTTTTGAGGTAGAGGATGCCAGCTTGCGTTTCCATGTGGATGTGTAAGCTGGGATGTACAAAAGGACAAGAATAGAGTGCTGTCTATAAGGCCACATGGACACTTGGGTAGCTGGACCACTGCTTGCATCTCTCTTGGACCCAGACTGTTGGGTACCGAGGATGCTCCTTTGTCATCCTCTCCCAGTATCACCATGCCTGAAGGGAAAATGCTCGCCTGTCTCCAGCACTCCTTGCTGTCTCATGAGCCCTACTAGAACAGGCAGGGTAAAACCACACAGTTTTGATTTCACTTTACCTCCATGTGCTCATCTCTTTGGTTGTGTATCTAAATTTCTGGTACACACATAATGTGGCTGGAGGGGAAGGTTTGTTTTGCAATGTATGGGCACAAGGATAAAGAAAGGACATCTGTTTCCAGGGCTGCAATGCAAAAGCTTAATCATGTTTCAGAATAACTGGAGTTACAAACTGATGGGGCATTTAAAATGTTATCTAGTTCCAAACATCAAGTGTTCAAATTCTGCCTTAAGGGGACATTAGCCGATTATCAAATCACAATGAGATTCTTATAACTTTATTTTAATAAACAGTTTTCATAAATGTTAACATTTTAATGGATGATTACATTCGTATTTAGCTAGCAGATGCGTTCATTTTGATTGATGTTATTTCCATGAGTACCAAAGGAATTAAATAATGATTTGTCACTTACGGTAAAGAGCTGCTCAAATATCTTTTAAACAAACAACTTTATTTGTGGTGTTGATCAGATGGCCACGCAGAACCGCTGCGTGCCCTGGTGCAGCAGCGGCTGGGGGCATCTGTAGGTGCTGTGTGGGACCACAGCGTGCTTTTCCACTTGGCTGCAGCCCATACAGTTGGCAGGCAGCTTGCCAACAGAGAGGAAGCGCCCTAACCCGAACACTCCCAAGCATGTAGAGGGTAGATTTAGAAGCTCTTCCCTGTGAGGGTGCTGAGGCGCTGGCACAGGGTGCCCAGAGAAGCTGTGGCTGCCCCATCCCTGGCA
>NW_009931328.1:0-315 GCF_000696875.1 Nestor notabilis | reverse complement strand
CAGGTTGGACACAGGGGCTTGGAGCAATCTGCTCTAGTGGAAGGGGTCCCTGCCTGGGGTTGGAACTGGAGGAGCTTTAAGGTCCCTTCCAACCCAAATCATTCCACGTGGGGAACAGTGGGGAGCAACGGGAACCTCCTCCGCCTTTCCATGGCTTTCACTATCCTTCTCCCTGGCCCTGGGCCATAGTGAAGGGGCTAGGCAAGGTGGGAAGGAGGGAGGGCTAACTAACGTGGGACCTGGGAGCATCCTGCCAGGCGCTCGTGACCGCAGCGAGCGGGGTGCGCTGTGGCCTGGCTCGGGGGGCGCAGGGGG
>NW_009931327.1:121722-127495 GCF_000696875.1 Nestor notabilis | reverse complement strand
CGGATCGAATTCAGCCGGAAAGGAGCCGGAGGAGAGCTGGAGGTGCAAAGGGCTCGTCCCGGGGCGCAGCCCTGGGGATCGTCCTCTGCCCCGGGAGGAATGACGGCGTTTCTCATTCCTGTGCTCGCAACTGACCGCTCGTCGCTTCCCATAGGCTTCCTTCAGCCCCTGTTTCAGACATCTCTTGCACAATAATCCATAGCAGCAGCATGGAGCCTCCCTGTTCGCTTTAACAAGGCAAAAGACCCGTTCTCTCATGTCTCCCTCACTCTTGTTCTGTAGTAGGCACAGAAAACCACGGTTGTGGGTTTAGAGCAGCATCAGTTACTCCCGAAAGCAGAACCCATCCTCCAGGTCCTACTTTTTAATCCGTCCTAAAGTCTCCTTATCCGTAATCGGCGCTAATGCACCGAACCGAGCTAAGGGACAGGGTGACACATGGTCAGTGCATGCTCTCAGCAGGAGGGACTCCATCGGGAAGGAAACGGAGGCTCTGCACGGTGGCAAACTGCTCCTCGCCCTGGGGGATCAAGTGAGGAGATGAGCACTGCGGGCATTGGTCTGCTCTCAGCACCTTGGGCTGAAAGCTGAGCAGAGGTCGTAAATCCCGTAAGGTCAGGCTCCAACGGGGCTGCTACGGGTTGCATTAAGTGTTTACACAGTGTAAAACACGGGGTGGAACAGTCGGAGGGAGTCGCTGGGAGGAGGGCTATAGAAAACCATGTCCTGGGCAGCCTTTGGGAGCATAAACAGAGGGAAAAGGGCAAAGGAACGTCTATAATCAGGGGTAAGAACTGCGTGGAAAAGCAGTTCTGGTGCTCTCAGGGCTGACCTTAGACAGGAACACTCCTGGTAACTGCTTGAAGTCCAATACTGGGGGTATACACACTAACAACTGCTTGAAGTCCAATCTTAGAGGCAAGAGGGACACCCGCTAACAAACCTCTCCTTTCAGCTTATCCCAAATGACTGCTCATCCTTTGTGATACCTTGCTGTGTGCAAGCCTGCACCCTGAGACAGATAAGCATCAACATCTCCTTCACAGCAACTCTGAGCGACCTCTAATAGTGAACATGACGCAGTTACCCAGGCTGGAAACCTGTTATCACACCACTAACATGCAGATTCTCACTGCCACATGGCATCCTATGGGATGTCACTCCTCTTCTTGCACACATACAAGGCTGGAACCTGAACCACGACTTTTGGGTGACAACAGAAAGTATCATTTGGCTTTTGGGTGTACAAGGCTGGAGACGGGAGGTGCAGCAGGAAAAGGAAGGGCTTCATATCGTAGAGCACTAACTGTCACTCTCCTTTGCCTTTCAAGATAAGGGCAGTCAATAGGAACCCTCAGCCCATATCTGACCAGGTACAGCGTGCAGAGCACACTCCACCCTGTCCGGAGTACAGGCTCCCATGCTGCATGGGAGATGCTTCAGGCATGCAATGCTAACATGCATCAATACATCACACACCAAGTCTGTTGGGAGCTGTGCTGCTAGCAAGGGGTTGCTTTTTTGTTCTATTATTTTATTCAGCAGGACCTAAGAATAGCACTACCTGCATCTTGAAATTACATAGTGACATTTAGATGTGCAGCCATCCTTCACCCAGCAGACTGATAGCAAGTGAAGGCAGCCTAAAACAGTGAGTCAGTGCAGGGAGGAGGGCAGTTTGGCAAATGACTCATTACATTAGAAACTAAAGGCTGTTAACTGGGAGAAAAGTAGCTCATTTTATCAGAAGAAGGAAGATGCAAAGGGCTGGACAGTGATAAGCGTTCTGCGGAGAGGCTTTTCCATAAAGATCCTATGATGGTTGGTTATTGAAGCTGATTTAGCACACCAGAAATGAAGCACTGCTTCTCCTTTAGGGGTTTGAAGCAGAATTGGGAAGAGTGGAGATTATCAAAGACATGCTTCCTATTCATCTGTTGTTTATACAACACTTAGATCTGCACTTCCTGCTTGAAGCTTGAAAATCACACTCTTCCAAGGAGATCCCTTCCCTTTCCCACCGTGTTCTCCCCCTTCAGTATGTCAGTACAGACTGATCCAAGGTAAAAATAACCCAAGATCCCCCATACTGCACAAGAGCATGCAATTGCACAGCTCCTTTCAAAACGTGTATTACCTCATCAGGATTTTGGGTGCCATCAAGAGCAAGTAATAGTGTTTCCTCATGAATCAGGGATAGACAGAAGGACACACCTATGAGACCACTGGGTTTTGTTCTAAATGCTGCCTAATTATGTTGTAATTCTCCCTCCCAGGTTTCAGTTAAGACGATTGCTGATGTTGGGAGACCTCTGCAAAACACCCCCAGGGGAAAGAAGGCTGAACCACGGCAAGAGAAATCAACCACAGTCACATTTAGCTCCCCTACACCTCCCTGACCGGAGATTCCTGTTGGCTTGTTCAAAAGGGTTATCCTCAGAGTGCTTAGAGAAGATCTAAACTGTCTGAACAGAGGTCCGAGTTGTTCAGGGTTTCACTGTGGTTCAGAGTAAAGGTGCAGATGTGGGAGGCCAGCATCACCAGAGGTTTGTATATGAGCTGTGTCTGTGCTGTCACTATTTATCCTATTAGCTTGAAGCATCTATATCCTTCTATAGCCAAAATATCTCAGGTAAAATAGCTGCTGCATGGAACTCGAAACACCATTTACTTCAATATTTTACATATTTCATACCATGTCATATAGTTTAGACTGAAAAAATACCCAGGAGAAAGACCAGCTTCCCCACACTTTCTACACAAATACACACATAGCTTAGAAATGGTATTTTTGGCCCCATTCCTTTTATCCTTGGATCCCGCTTGACAGCATGTAACACACACCACAGAAGATGGAGCATTAGTACACGTTTAGTTGAGCTGTAGCACTTAAGCTGCAGCACATTTATTTATAAAACAACCAACCAAACAAAAAAAAGAAATAATTGATTCAAAGGAATCAATAATAAATATTTGCTTTTCTCTGAGTTGTTCAGACACAGTACAAGTACACCAATTATAGCAGGTAGAAGAGATGAAAGCTTAGTCTAGCTGCTGAGAAACAAAAGAAAGCTACATAGCATTGAATGCATTTAATCACACTAGTAATAACTGGTATATGACAGTAAATGCTTTAAGTACACTATTTTACAAAATAGAGTTTGGCTTACAGTTCATTTGCTTCCCTTGCGCAGCTCCTGATGGTATTATCCGGAGCTCAGAAAGTGTCCTTTTGATAATAAAATACCTTTGAAACAATCTCTTTCTTGCATTCCTTTTGAGTAATGAACATTTCCCCTTGGGCTTCATGCTAGCACCTGAAGTGCAGAAGTGACTTTGTGTTCACCTGTGAGATCACTGATACGTGGTCTCAAAAGCACCGCAGTGATTTTCTAACCATGTTTTCTAACCAGGGCCACACATCTTTGTTCCATGGCAGTAGAAGGCCATGGTGCTTCTCCCAACATGGTTTATGTACAGGGCCGTCTATCCATGCCTGGATAGGGGGCACATGTGTTGCCTGCTTCCCAACAGGGCTAGGAACAGCCAGAAATGATCTCACACACCAGGCTTCAGCAATTGCTTCCGACTACCTTTTCACTATGGTCCATAAACATTCCACCCCATGCAATGAGGCAGATAGCTCATGTAACAAGGAGTGACTTCTCTGCTCCAGGAGCGGGCTGCCACTGATCTGTCCTGCAGCCTGTTCCCAAAGGAAAGAGACTGCCAGGAGCAGGCTGGGCAAATCCTAGCCAGCAGCAAGTGGCCTCTAGGCTGCAGTCACTAACTGCAAGTGACTCAAAGCCAACCTACAGCATTGTGGTATTCAGGCTGTAACCAGCTCAACTGTTACCTTATTTTGTGGTAATAAGCTTCTGGTTGCTCAGGCATGTATTCTTTACTGAGAAAAGCACTCCTGGTTTTATATGCATAGAATAAGTATCCTCAGATGCAGCTCAGGTAACATTAAACATGATAAAGCAGCCATACGAGAAGCTGCAAACTACTTGAGTGGTCCTGCTCATGGTCTTTGGGATTTTCCCAGGTCTGGAGTACATTATAAGCACTTTGGGGTCCAGGAAAAGAGAAACTGCAGAGGCACCAGACACTTGGTCCTGCTAAGGGTGGTTAGGTTGACTCTGGGTAGAGGAGCAAGAGAAATTCTTGTACATGTGATGGAAATGAGTGGCTGCTCCTAGGAAAAGAAGTTCTCACTTAGGGGAGGGCAAGGCTGAAAACTGTTTCCCATACAGAAATAGCCCAAGCAGGGCTTGGCTTTTATCAGATTGTCTAAGATCTCAAGCAAAGATAGAATTCCTGGTCTCAGTTGGGAAAGGAGATGAATTACAGTCCCTGGAGTGAAAGAATTACAGATGTGTGGTTAGTCTATGCTGAGCCATCTCCTGTAGGCTCATTCCACATATTAGAGAAAACCTTCCCTCCTCAAATGAAGATTAAACAACCCCAAACCTTATTTAATAGAAAATCATCAGTCCAGGAATACAGGAATCTAGAACCTACAAGCTCAGTGTCTGGTGTGTAGCAGTGGCCAGAGCCAAGTCCTTCAGAGGAAAACGTCAATGATAAAGGAATGCACCTGCCTCCAGAGGAAGCCTGTCCCTATCTCCCAGGATTTCCTATTGGCCTTCAGCTGGACGTGTAAGACTTTGTATTCCTTGGTGTGTAAATGGGACAACGCACACAAATATCTTCTAATGGAAGCAGCATTGTGCTTGTTCACTTGTCCCTACCGTGTTTTCCTTGCTATATGCTGTCACCCTATCCTTCAGTCTTACCTGGATGCCTGAAGATCAGCTCAAGTGTGCTGTTTGTTCGGTCTTGGGAAGAGCTCTCTGTAAGGCTTCTTACAGCATGGCTCACCCCAAAACTGCTGAATTCACAGCCTGGCCATAGCAAAGATAGCTTCCAAATGCTTCGTCCAGGCTTTTTGGTAGATTAGTGGCCCTCACTTGGAGGTACCACCTTCATTCTGGGTTCAGTGCCCGATTCTCATCACACTAAGGCTCATTTGTCACAGATACCACTCCAATGGCAGGAGTTACTGGAGGTTTGCAGTGCTGACCACACAAGCAGAGTCAGGCTCTTGGCCGTACCTCTCTGGGTGCACCAGTAAGTTTATTTGGCAGTTATAGCACCTCTGTTTCCTTGACATAAAGGGTCCTTTCTCTTTAGCACAGAAGTTAGTCCAGACACATGCCTTAATACTGTATCTCTTGATTGTTTTGAGTGATTCTTTCATTTCCACTTCAGTTACAGCCTCCAAAAGTGTTTCACTACCAGACTGAATGCAGAAGACATGAAGTGCCTGTAGTCCCCGCTTTGAGGCTGAGAGTCTGCCCCAAAGTCTTCAGATGAGACAACACATCTTCGAGAAAGTTCTCCAAAAACAGCACGAGAGACTTTCCCGCAAAAACCTCTCTGGAATATTATGTGTCTTTATGTCTCTGTTGATCCCTTTTATAGAGTCCTGAGGTTTGGCTTCATTTCATTTGTACAGCGCTTTGCTGTTGTGGTTTTAAAATGCTCAGTGGTGTATTTCCAACAAAGATAATTTAAAAAGAAGGCTCCTTTTTCCCCTCAAATGCTTCTTTCTTCAGAAAATAATTCCCTAGCAGAACCTCAGTGCTGGAAGATGTAAGAAAGAGTCGAGTGGGAGGGCTCCTTGTGGTGTGAATGATCACAAGTGATTAAAGTTAAGCTGACCAGGAAGATAACTAGCTAACCTAACAATTCCTATGTGGCTGGTGGT
>NW_009931327.1:104453-121691 GCF_000696875.1 Nestor notabilis | reverse complement strand
AGGAATCTCCAGACAGCTGGTGAGCAGTCACACTGTCTGGAATGCCCGGCTTTGGGCTGGCACCATGACCAGTGTCGCTCCCATCTTCATCAGGTTGGTGTAGTCGACTTTCTTGGGCTCAGTTTCTTTCCCTTCTGCCTCCCTCTGGCTGTACTGGGGAGGAGTTAGATGGGGAGTAGCTTCCGTCGACAAAGTCCGTTGGCTGCGAGAGGCACTGTTGGCTGTCGACCTGGTTGAGGAGGAACCTGAGCGCGAGCTCCTGGAACCAGAGGAAGAGGAACTGGGCTTGACCAGATGGGCCTTGGGTGCCTCTGCATCTTCTCTGCAATCAAACAGACAACAGGGCTCAAATACCACGAGAACACTTAAGACATTCTACCAGACTGAATTGCTGCTGCAATAAGTTGCTTATTGAAGCTGCAAATCGCCAGGACGTACTTGTCTGGCAGTTTGAGCATGTGCAGGGCTTTCTGAGTTCTGTGCTACATAACTTTCCGGACTGAATTCCTTATTGCTCTGCGGAACAATTGGTTGTATGGATTTAGAAGAGGCGCTGCACACGACTGGCTCTTTGTGTGCAGCTTTGAGGTCTGTGGAACAAATGCCAAGTGTCAGTGCAAACAGTACAGATAGAACTGTCTGCTCTGCAATCCTTACTCATAAATGACAAATGACCGAGGCGGGATTGAGACTGGTTCTTCTAGTTAAACAAAAAGAGATGTGGGCAGTGAAAGAAGTGCAAGAACTGGGTCCAGAGACACAGAGGAGGTAACAGTCATTCATAAAAAGGCAATACAAAAGGCTGAAGCTCAAACTAAGATTTGAAAACAAAGAGAACAGGAAGAAGGGAAGAAATCAGCAGAGACTACTTCCTTGCTAGCAGCCTTACACCCGGCTGAGTAATCAGCTGCTGAATGAATATAGAGATGCCTAACGGTACATAGATGTATGAGAGCAGGCAGTCTTTTACAGCTAGAAGGCTGGAACAAGGCAAAGGGGTTCTTCCAGGGCAGGAACAGCTAAAACTCATTCCTGGAAATATCTTTATCCCGGGCTTTCCTTCCTGAGGAGTTCAGGCTCAATTGGCTGGTGACCAATCTCTGCTCAGGGGAGTTAAGCAGCAGAGCTCACACGCATGTACCAGATGAGTTCAAAGAACATGCGTCAGCATTCTTGGTACACCCACTCAGGGTGAGGCTTCTTAGCTCTGCACACAGGGGATGTTTCACCCTGAGCTATATCCAGAAGCACAGTTGTTCAGAAGACTCAAGAAGGACCTGCCTGCCTCGTAGCATTCCCCACAGGAATTGCCATTGAAAAGACAAAACCAAGCAACCAACCACCTCTCAAAACCACATTCAAGTGGGTTGAATTTAGTACTTTTGGAGAGGATTATGTAAATGCTTTAAAACTAATGAAATGGCAAGTGTGAGACAGTATTTTGTTGAGTTTTATGCTAATACATCCTGGGGGGAGGGGAAAAAAGAGATTTTCATCCATGTAATTTTCTGGAATTTCTTCACAAAGTTTCTCGCAGTCAAGAAATTTGTCACTAATGTTTCAGGGAGGCTTTTAAAGCTTTTTAGAGCAACCTTAAGGCACTTAACACCCAGATTACTTAAAACTGTAGTGAAAAGATGTGTGAAACTGAAAGAAGGGAGGGTGGGAGATGGGCGATTAAATAAAAGGCGTTACCTGATTTCATTTGGTGCCTCCTCTTCCTCATATCTCTTCTTTTCTTTCCTCCTTATTGTCAGCCTCACCACAAGGAGAAGGAGGGAAAGTCCCACCACCACACCACAAACTGCTCCTGCGATCATGCCGATATTTTGTGCATCTATTGCCCAGAAACAAATGTGTTAGCTGGTAAACTCTCACTAGTGCCATATGGTCAGATTCTAGTCCATAATACAACTGTGTATAAATCAGAACAGAATATATTAGTCTATTTATTGAGGCGTGTCTCCACACTGAGGTTGAACCAGTTTATCTTCAGGCATTGTTTCTAAAGCTGAGCTAACAGTGATAAAGGTATTCACCTCTGGAAGGGTGGGATCACAAGTGCTTTGCCTTTAGCTATGGGTCAGAATTGAAATGAGGAGAAAAAGAGATCTCCGAGGAATAATTCTCTCATAAGAGCGCAGAACCACAGACAGGACAACTCACATGTGAAACAAAGCACCGAGCAGTTCCCTAGAGAAAGAAGAGTGTTTGAACTGCAAATGTTTTCCCATGGAGATTTTTATTCCCTCCAACTCATCCTGAAATTATTACAATCCACTTCAAGAATGAATTATTCAATTTGGGGGAAAAAAGTGATCCGAGGGTGTAGAGAGGACGGAACAAAGAACCACACTGTGTAAGGTATTTTTCATTCAAAACAACAAAGTTAAGGGAAGAACACTTCCTAGCATATATATGGGCCCTTAGCTGATGCTTTATGACAACTTCTTCTCCTAAGAGTGCTTAGGTTGGGTTTGGCTAGAAGTTATTTCTTTAAGGCTTGTCCCTATGGAGGGTTTAGCAAACCAAAGCGAGGTTTTAAACCAACTCAGTTCAATTGGCATACAAGTTGTATGGATGCTTTTACTTCAGATGGCTGAGGCAAACAGGTTTTCCCCTTGCTACGTGACCATATTCCAGTTATTTCAGGCCTGGCTGGGCAGCAAGATTCCAAAGCTATGGAATCTCCAAGAGCCTTCTCCATTAACAGTCTTATTACAGCAGTTCCAGCTCCTGCTGATCTCCCCTGAGGCCTGCACATAAAAACCTGCTAAACTATGGTTTGGATTGTCCTCAATGTGGTGCTAAACTCCACCCGTTTCCTTACCTAGACATGGACACACCCTTGATGGGGTTAACCAGGTAAAACACTGATTTTAATCTCTGGTGTCCGCAACAGAGTTTATTAAGTCTGGATTAAACCCAAATTATGTCAAAAGTTGCTTTTTATTCTGCACATTACTTCACATCAAAGTCAGCCTTTCCAGCTGCTTGTAGAGAGTTTACTGTCCCAAGCGCAAGACATATGGAGTTTGGAATTGTAACAATGGAATATTCACACAGAGACTTTATACTCGAGAGTAACCTCATGCAATCACTCCAGCTAGAAGTACCTTAAAATCTGGGGACTCTGGAACCTCTCCCTCGCTATTTTTCCCCTCGTGTTTCATTAGTCCTTCTGAAACCCCAGATTTCTATCAGACCTGCCGAAATGATGTATTTACCACTTTGAGTTATACAGAGGACTGTCTGCAAACCGTAAGTGCAATAAATGAGAATGACTTCATGTGATTGAAGGATGAAGGGTGTGGCAAAGTTCACCAGGTGAGATGGGACAGCATCATTGCTCATACAGTGGTGCAAACACTAGTTATGTGCCAACACTTACGCTGTACTGTCACCTGAACAACACAGGTTTCTTGTCCAGCCTCGTTGGTGGCAATGCATTGGTATAACCCTGTGCTCATCTGCGTAAGATTCTTCAGTAGGACTTGCCCAGGATTAGAAATGTCTGAAACAGGAAAACCAACACTGGGATTAAGAAAGAAAAAGACCAGGAAAGCTTAACAGTGGATAGCACACAGAAGCACAGATTGAACTTCCAGATCAAATCAGTTCAAGAACAAATCAATGATGCCTCACTTGTCAGCCTTCAGCAAACACTAAACAAACTCCTATATGCACTTCCTTGTCCAGCTGCAGTAGCAAGAACACTGTTGTATCATTGCTTGTGCTGCCACCAAGGGATCCCCATTTAAAAAGCAGTCGTGTGGCTGTACATGAGCACGTACATGTGGGTGGTTATCTAGTTTTGAGTGTACCAAGAGCCCTAAGAGGAAATGATCTGACTTACTGACTCTTGATGTAGGCGGGAGATGCTCAGCTCTCTCTTCCTCATTTATGCGCTGCCATCGGTAGGAGATGGGGGCAGTGCCAGAGGCAGAACGGCACTGCAAGGACAGTTCCTTGCCTTCCAACAGCTCCCCTTCTAGCCAGCACTTGGGCTTGGAAGGCTTCTCTGGAAGAAACAGAAGACAAGTCATGCAAATGCATCAGACTGTTTCCTTAGTGAGAACCCTTTCTTTGGCAAAGTGCGTAACTTAAGCAGCTTCCAAGAGCTGCCTTCTTTAGAACACATTAAGGAATGACACCAGTGATGTTTATTAGGGGACTTTAGCTGCAACTGTGTGCAACTCCATAGTCTAAGAAGTAGAGCTGGCTGGTTTAGACATAGAAGTGACACCTTATAGTACTCTGGGGCAGTTTGCCTCGTGGATACTTGCCTCATTGGAGCTGTATCATTGTGCTCCTATTCTAGGTACTATTTAGAGAACATCCTTTCCCTCCCCCTACTTCTCCATTTATTCCTTCTCCCCACAGCATTTGGCAGGCCACAGCACTTCTTCCACAGGAAATGCTAACCCCAGCAGCTTATTTGTCTCCAGTGACTTGGATCAATTTGGGGTCCTGGGACATGAACCCAGAGTCCTCAGCAAGGGATCTGGATCATCAGCTAAGCTAGAATATCGGCTTGAGCATAGATGGTCATCCTATGAGATCATGGAGATAACTTGGAAAGAACAGTTCATATGATTTTGAAGGCAATTACACTTGCCTCAAAACAATTCTTTAGGCTCTTCGTGTGTCCTGTCCTTTGCCAAAAAATGCAAAGGCAGATACAGAGTTGGACAGTGAAACCTGATCATGACACGTCTTTGTGTATTTATACCCTGCTGAAATAAATCTCTTCCCAGGAAATGAGTGTAGTGATTTTTTTCCTTTGGAAGAACAATGAAATGTGCTTACCTACAACCTTCAGGGTGATGCGAGCCCATTCGTACTGCCCAGCATTTTTAACCTTACATATGTACTTCCCCGCATCACTGGACTGCAGGGATATGATTTGTAAGGATGCATCTCCAGCAAGGAAGTTGGAAGTGAAGGAAACGCGCCCTTTCTGTTCCTCATTCAGGTCATCATAAACACGGCCCCCAGAGTAAGTGATCACCTGAGGAGCAGAGAAGGACACTGTTGTGTCTATGTGTCATGTATACAGCCAGCTGTAATTTTACTTTCACGTGGAACAACAAATCAGAGCCTTCCCAGGAATTGCAGGCTAAGGTTCTGCATGGTTAAGACACTTGCTAAGGGGCACATAGGAAGCCTGTGGCAGGGTGGAAAACTAAAGCTGCATTTCAAGTCAGAGACTGATATATAAACTGTATTTATGCTAGAGATTTATATTGGTGGTGTCAAAATAGGTGTCAGCTTGTGTCACAACATATAAAAACAGTCTTTAATCTTGTCTGGTTTTGGCTAGCTAATTTAAGTTACTGCAGACCTGACTTTTGTAAGTGCTGAACTACTGTGGTTTTTCCTGAAAGCAAGGTTTCAAAAACTGGGCCTAAAACATCCAAGGTCATATATGAAAGTCTAAAGGGCGATTCTGAAGTTTATCCGGTGATGAGTGATTATAAAACAGTGTTAAAGCAAACTTGATTGTGACACAACCTGTTCCAATGCAGCATACGTGAATATCAAACAACTTCTCTATGTTGTAAATCTCTCTCAAATTTGTATTTTCTAAACACTACTTCATCAGAACTACCTGCAAAGCTCAGAGAAGTCTCTTTAAATCAATGGATGCTGCTGATGTCAATGCAGAAACAAAATGATTTTCCTACCGCTTTCTGTACTGTTTCGGAGATGTGCAGCAGCCACTCGATATCCAGGCTCCCTTGCTCCAGGAGACCCAGGCGGTGGTGACAGGGCAAAGTCACGTTTTCTTCAGCCACTCTCTTGAACTCAGTCTGAGCCTTGGCCAGCCAAACGGAGCAGGAAGCTGTAAGACAGTGGTCAGAGGCCAGGATTAACCGCGCAGCTCTGCACTGACAAGTGTTGCTAGCGTAGGTTTTGCTGGCTCCTTCCTCGTTTGCTTCATAGAAAACCCAACAGCTTGGCTTCCTGGACAGATTGCAGCTGATTAAAGGGGACATCTATAGATACACAGGCAGGCAGTTTCACACTAATATTTAAGCATGAAGAACAGATGGCTTCACACTCCAGAGCTGTCAATACTAAAGTTGCACCCACCTCCTCTATGCACTCAAAATTGCAGATAACCTCCTTGGTTTTGCCTTCACCTTTTATTACCTTAATTTATAAGCACTACTTCCATCCAGAAGACCTTCAGAGCCCGTGGTTTCGTTCCTATGTCAGTCTGACAAGGCTTGGAGCCCCTTTCTCTTACCCAGGATGATGTTCCTTGTGTGCATTGCAGCACTGGAAATAAGAACCCAGCCTGGGAACAAGTGTGTTAAGAATAAGAAAAGCACGATACAAGTAGGCCAGTGAAGCGTCTTTGAATAGCAACATGAAAAAATCGGAAATTGTCAAAAATGGTTAGTCAGGATTTAAAAGTTAGAGAAAAAAAGTGAGAAATTGCCAATCTGAAACGCTAGAGGGAAGCAGAGCCTTTGAAACGTTCGCCAGGAACACCCAAAAAAAGCATGCTGCCTCCCTAAAACCCGGACCAGGAGACAGAGCCCATGATGTTTAACCAGAATTGCTTTAATCATTGTGAAACTCAGTTTCTTTCTATACTGCATGCCTGCTAAAACTGAATAAAATCAGATTGATCCTTCGCTTTGCCCATCTCCAATTTGAGAACACATGGTAAGTTCAAACTCAGTTAAAACTGACCCAGAGGATGAGAGGTATGGGAAATTAAGGGCATTTAGGTCAGGGATCCCCCAGGTTTGCTGTAACACCAAGCAGATTTTCCAACCAAGTTTCCTATGGAAATTTCTGGGGCACAAATCCCATGTGCTTGCTGTGTATGAATCTTCAGAGTGCAGTTGGGTTGTTCTTAAGTTTTGCTGTGCAAGAAGAAAGCTTAAAACCACTTCCTTCTCCATGAAATGAAGTGAGATGAAATATCTTGCTGCTTGGACTGTGAACCTGATGGACACTGGGAGAGTTGGCAGCACTAAGAAGTCACATGTGTGACTGAACACACAATGCTGTGATTACATAGCAAGATTACTGGCAAGAGTATAAGCAGCTCTGCTTACATAGGCTGATTTGTTCCTATACTTGTATTTAAGCAATTTAGGTTCATAGGGGGATGAACAATTACATTTACTATGACAGTTCCTCAGCTTTTTCTGCTGTTTCAGGACTAACTTTGGTCTTAGAAGATCTAGTCTGTTCCTACTCCCATTCAGATCTAGTTTTTAGAGTGACCATCTCTTAGCTCCTGAGCTTCTCATATTTAACCAATTCTTGCCAAGCACTTCTATGGAAGTTATCACTACTGTGTGCACATACATATGTAAAACATATACATATATAAAACACATACAAAACAGGTGGAGTCCTGCAAAGCATTTAGTTGTCCTCTACTCCAGTGATCTCTGCATAACTTGGTGAGAGTGAAAGCTTTGCAGCCACATTAGCTGCTTTCTTTAAAGGGAAAACTAATCCAGTTTAGCACTGGATTCGCTAGTCTGAAAGCTCCATCTGCCAAATACAATTATACATTCTGCTTAGGATGAACGCCTGCTTTCTCCCACAGCCTACTTTGCTGCAGGCCGCCTTCATTAACACGCTGACACTCGCTAGATGGCTGATCAATAAGCTTAATTTAAGCACCTCACTAGTGAGCATTCACATCACATTTGCAGCGTTTTCAAAGCCCTGTGCCCGCAGAGCACTGAGGTTTTGTGGTGTTCTACATTTTAAAGTGTAATTTTACATTAAAAGCTTTGATGATGATTATTAATCACTTTGTGGGAGTATAACAAGCATCATGTTCATTCCTCCCTGGCTTGGACAGACTGGTTTTACAGACAGACTATTTTAAGGAGAGCTCACAACTTGGTCTGCTTCTTGGTGCCCCCAGCAAATACGCTCTGGGTTTGAGAAAGAGCCCTATGCCTATAAAATAGCCTTCTCAATGGGAGAAAGAAGAGGGAGACATCCAGTGAGATAAGGCATATGCAAACAGGTATAAGGAGCCAATTGCCCATTGAGCCAATAACCAGATTGCATACTTCCCCAAGATGTCTGGTTAAAAAAAGCCCGAACACGTCCTTTTAGTCCTTATTATATCTTTAATAAACCCCACAAACTTCCACAAGGAAATCTAGTTTTTGCAGGGTTCTAGAGAAGACCCTCACTTTATTTTACCTTTAGATATGTGCTGGAGTTCACAGCATATGCCTTAGAAAAGGGAAAGAATTAGACAACATATCCAAGTCCCCTCTAGGTTAATTTACATATTTTAATATTAAATGAAGAAAAAATGCCCTTTGAAATTCTCTTGTGTTTGCGTAGATGAGAAATGAGATTTTTCTCGTAGCGTTTTTACCATTTATTCCCCCTTTCAGTTTAAGTTTCATTTATATGAGTACTAAAGGAAAGCGTCTGCTTATAGGCAGCCCCTGACAACAGCAAACACCTCCATGTATTGGCCAGGAGTGCCAAAACTTGCTCCTGGTGCACAACCGGCTCCATCTCCGTCCACACGGGGGCAGAGCCTACCCAGAGTAACGCCTAAGGGCTGGCTCCGGCAGACAATAGCTGCTTTTCCCACAAGTGGGATCCAAGAGCCTCGCTCGGTAATGCCACATGTATGCAGGCTCCGCGGTTCTTACCCCAAAGCACCTCCTTCCCTTCCACATCCTGCGTGCAGCTTTTGATGATGCAAAGAGCAATTCGGGAACTGCTTCTCTCAGCTTTACTCAGACCTCACTCAGCCTACATCTCATGGCTTCAGGAGCCTGCTTGGTTTTCCCTGCGGAGCAGGCACACTAAGCTTATTGCAACTGCAGCACTTTGAAAGCATTGGCCATGGGCCTGAGAGAAATAAATGTGCACGGCAGCAGGCTTGCTGACACACCACAAGCAATGCGATGTTCTGTATTTGGGGCGAAGAGACCATTGGAACATGTTTAAATGTTCACTCTATTGTTCTCTGTAAGAGGACAATAACTCACCCAACACCCTGCAGAGAAGGGAGAAAGATGATTGTTTTCCATCCCTCACTGATGTTTTAAATATCCAAGGAACAGAGCAACAAGCATTCCAAACAATACCACAGCTCACTGAAACAGACAGTCCCCAAGCAGCACGGGCACAGATTTACTAGAGGAAGGGCACAGACAGAGCCAGGGGACACAAAGGAACATATAGCCCCTCTCAATAACAGGCCATAGCAGATTTTAAAGCTGCTAATGTGGACAATATCCTGTAGCTTTCTCATGCAAAGGTGTCAAAGTATTTTCTAGACTCATTTCAACATTAAAAGCCTCCTGATTTTGAATGTGTATTCTAAGAGTCACCCTTTTGAAATGGATGTAGAGGGAAGGAGCCATCACTTGTGCAATGCAGCAAGTGCTGAGCAAACTGGGACTGTGTATGTGGCCTTATCACATATTAAGATCCATTCAAAGTAGTATTTTGATGTCTGAATCCTTAGTATGATCACACATACTTTCATATCCGTATTCAGAAGCTCAGTTTCTTGTCATGCCCATCCAATAACAAGTATATGTATATACACAAATGCACATATATACTAACATCAAATATACATAAACATACAAGCAGAATCAAAGCAAAAATAAGTGTTTTGCGGACATCTTTATTTGTAGGCAAATTCATGTGCTAAAAGCTAAAGAGCTGCCAGATTTAAATCTTTCATTAGGTTCAGAGCAAGGTTTGAATTAGGCAGCAAGACTAAATATAGATCATACTTTAAAAAGTAATAAGTTGTGCTATATCACTTAACTGCTGGAATTAGGAGGAACAGCCTAGAGAAGATTCAGAGAATCAAGATACAAGAAATCCATAGTGATGCTTGGCCTAAACTACACTACCTTCATTTAAGATGTGAATATCCAAAATGGGTCTTGAGACATTTCAGTTTGTTCAGGAATACCTGTGGAGTTTATTCTTTAGCCACGCTTCTTATAACTTATTTTGGTTTTTTTAATCAAAGATGATATTTGCAGCAGCCTATTCTAAGACACTGATGGCCAAGGAAGAGAAATGCAACCTGTAATTTTCCTGCAGCTCGAGACATCCTGTACTAGCACCAAAGGGAAGCAACTCAGGAAAGAAATCAGCTGCTGAGGAAAACGTACTTCCATACAACAGCAAAAGCAGGAATTTCAATGATACCCAGACGCACAGTTCATAGCACTGTCCGGATGATTTCCATTTCACCTGTGATAGGTGCTCTATCTGCTTTTGTTCATTAATATCAAAGTGTTCCCTGGGTGCAAGTGTGACAGGAACAGTGAATGGCCACTGTTGTCAGGGCACATCACATCTTGTCTGAAAGGAGAACAGTCCCCTACAGACAAGTTCTCAAGTGTAACCATCATTGTGGTCTCATTTTGAGTCCTTCTTGGGATACTTTTAACACGTTACTTTCACATCAGTGCGATTCCACTATCTGTAAATGGGGCCCTTCTGAGAAGGGCTTAAACAGTTGAAATGAGCCCAAAGAGAATAAATATTCCCAGAATTATTCAGGCTTGTAGTGTTCATCTAGCTGCACATTTGACTTGCTTCATCTTGTGCTAAAAACATTCATCCCCCTCAAGTATTTGAACCCAGTATGTCTAAATTAGGTATAGACAAGAATAATATGTTTGAGAGTTAAGAAACAAGAAGCCCAGGACAGTCTGTCATGTCGCAACTTTGAACCAGTCCTTCATGCCAGGAATTTAAGACATTTCACATCTGTTAGACGTGAAATGTACTCCAGTCTTGTAGGAAACTTACTGAACTTCCTTGTGGAAAAGCAAAAGCCCACCCCACACATTGTCCAAGGGTCATTACAGTGATAATAAGCAAAATCTGAGCGTTTTCTAATAAGCAAATTTAGAATTCTACATGCTGAAATAGGAGACAGACAACTACTTTTACGACCAAAGCATTACATCAAGTGAAACTTTGAGATGGTTTCATGACTTGGAAACTCAAATCAACTAAGTGCTAAAGACACTAAAGGCTCTAGTTCTACAGCTAAGTATTTAAAGCTCAGTAGGCCTTAAAATTAAGCTATTAAGAAACCAAACATTCCCCCCATCATTACTGTTCAGTAATGATGACAGACACATGCACATTAAGGCTTTTTTCTCCCCTTTCACTCTGTTCCCCAGTCTCCGCTGTGGATAAACAAAGACAGTGGATAGCTAATGTTGGTTTATTCCAGAGCTGTAAGGAGAACCCAAGAGGTCGCCACCCCCAGACCACACTAGCCCTAACAGCCCTAACTAGCCCTACTCTGACAGCATTTTAAGCCAAAACAAACATGAAACGGTGTCTCCTTACAGACAGCTCTTCTGCATTCTTTGCACAAGGGAGGAGGAATGGGGGTGGCTCAAGTCTCCTAAGGATAATTAACTCAGCCAAGGCTGCGCTCTGGGACATCTGCTTTCTGTGTTCCTTGGCTGGCAGAGACACAAAGGCCAAATGTCACCTTCTCCCGAGAGCTTGAGTGCTCCAAGTGACCAAGACCTGGCCCCCAGCGCATGCTGCCTGCAGCCTGCTCCCCTCTGCCTGCCTTTGATTTGAGGAATGTGGTTGTGAAGCAAAAGCATCTCAAATAAGAAACATGTGAGCTAGCAGTCAGCTCCCACAGGAACAGGCTGGCTGTGTTCAAATCAAGAGGGCAGCCTATCCCCATCCATATCCACAGAGCAAAGCAGAGGTTCTCTAATGGGAACCACATGTGCGTGGGGCTGAGGTTTGAGGAGGCTGTTGAAACAGAAAGCAAAGGGGAAGAGTCCTGCATGCTTCTGAGTTTCCAAATGGTGACGTGAGGCATTTGGAATTGAAACTGTAGAGCAGTCAGGAAGGCCCAAAGAGAACAGAAAACACATTTCACACAGCAAAGCCTCTAAGTTTTAGAGGCTTGCAGCAACCAAGCAAGAGTGCAGGACGGGGCTATAATTTGGCTGGTGATATACAGGCTCCTACCAACAAAAACATCAACAGCTGCAGAAGCAAGGGCACCAATCCTTCCCCAGGCAGGCTTGGATGAGGCAGGGAAGTGGTCTGTGGGATAACAGCAGCACACGTGTGTTTGAAAGCACAATGTCTTCACACTGCACATAAGTGCAAGAGCAAGTCTGGGTCTTACAAGTGGCCCCAGCAGCAAGGATGCAGTATTCTTTGCAGAAAACTCAACATTTCTCTAATAGAGGCAGATGAAAGACTGATCCTGCGGTACCCAGCAGCCACATCCATCTCAGGGTCTTACCTATACATTCCTAGAATCAAGCAGTAGAATTCTGTCCCTGAAAATGCTATCAGGAAGTTTGCCTTTAGCACTAACACACAGAATTGAACCCAAACCTGGAACAATATTGAAGCTTTCCATTAGCTGAGGATCTTCACAGGCCACCAGCAGCTATGTATGTACTATGGCTGTCCTTTTTCTCAGTGCATTTCCAAATCAAGTGCAACTAGGAGATTCTGGGTTTACAACCCTGGAGACCAGAGAACACAAGACAAGGCAACACTACTGCATCTTCCTATTTAGTGGTTTACAGAGTGTTTGTACAGGGGGATGTGTGAAATTCCTTAGCCTTTAATCCAGGCAGTTGTATCAGTAAAATGGTCCAGGTGCCTTCTGTTTACAGCAACAGCTCAGCTAAGCCTCTCAGTAACAAGCTGGTGATTTCAAGCTGTGTGGGTTAGATCTGCACAGAGACCTTGTCAGTACATATCAGATTCCTTGGGGGTTGAAGCACCTATGGCTGTCAGATGCTCCCTTTCTCTGCAAGCATCTCTGGGCTGCTTTGTGTACCTTACAAAGCTTGGAATTGAGGAAAGGAAGAGAACAAGACATTCCACCCCTAAACATCAGGAATTTCACTCCTTTGCCTGGTTTCCAATGTGGCTTGAAAGTATGAGAAGATGGTTTCAGTAATAATTTCCAGGGTGTCTTCTGTCTGAGGAGTGTGCTTCGGCCTCAGCCTTCCGGTGAGCCTATTGTTGCTGTCAGTTCACAGACATAGAAATGAAAGCATGCAGAAATGAAGTTATGTGCCCAAGGCAGACACCAAGCAGAATCCAGAACACAAACCAAAAGAGACAGCAACAAAGCTGTTTTCAAAACACTGTTTTCCATCCAATCTTTCCTCACCAATTTCAAAATCCAAGGAGCAAATTGCATCAGCTGAGGTAACTCTGCAAACTAGGGAGACAAGACTTGAATTGATAAAGATGCCAAATAAAGCCATCCTTGTACTGTGGACTCCCTCGTCTTTCTTATTTTGCCTTAGCATCAAAGATGTTAACCAGAAAGCACTGAACTGATTGTGCTTTTCTGCTTTGTTATAGAAATTCAACTTGGTTTAAGCTTGCCAAAGGACGTACAAGGAACCTCAGAAGATACAAGTAAACTTCATGCCTTTCTCCATCTTCCTTTCATTTTCAGCCAAGTTTGATATAGTTTTAAGGTACAGACTTCAGCCCCTGTTCAGCACATCCATGTTACCTCGATGAGATGTTCAATTGTATACTCATAATTGCACATAACATGGTATGACATCTCACTTATCCAACTACAAGCGCTACTAATATGGTACAAAATGGATGTCTAATGTATTAGCACTCTGTCACTTCTCATATTCACTCAATCTCAAAGCCTCAACTACAGCCTGCCCTAGTGCAGAAAATGAACAGCAGCAGCAGCTCCTCCCCATCACCCCTGTAAGTCTTGTGAAAGACTTTGTGAAGACATCAGACCCTGCAACACTTCTAGGATGAATACAAGGTGCAGTCCCTTGGTCTGAGCACAAGACCAGAAAAAACAACAGCTTAACTCCAGAGGAGTCATGGCTACAGATGCTGCCTGCAGCCTGTTTCTCACTGATGATATAGTAGTTAGGACCAATTGCATTATATTTACTGAATCCAGAGGTGAGATAATAGAAGAAACCTCATTCTCTTCATCCTCATCCTTGCACTGGCTTCAGTATGAACTAGAAGGAATAAAAAGGATGATCTTGCTTATCACTATGTTTCAACTCCCTCCCTGCATTTTTCCTCAAGTTTGGCACAACAGAATGCCAGCTGCAAGAAAACTGAGAACAGATACATCATCTTTTGTTTGCTTCCCCACTGTTACCAGGAGTTATGGCATCTGGACATGTACACTAAGGTCTCAGATAAGTAGAGGCGGAGCTCTGTAAATCCCACTTTCTGAATCAGAGCTACAAACTGAGCAAGTGGGGATTACCAAGGAATGCAAACCCCACTGTAAATGCTGGAAGAGACATCCAGCTGCATTTTAGGAAGCTAGCATCACACTGAGAGTTCACTAAACCTCTAGACACTGAGTTTTAGTTCACTTTGTACTGAAGAAGGTCTGATCTTGCATTTGGTGCTAAAAACGATCTCGAGCTTTTCAGTAACATTCAAAAGCCAAAGACTAGACTGAATACTATACTCGTGAGAACTTGTATTCACTTTGAGACAAGCAAGCTTCGGAAAGCACTCTCCCTGCGGAGGGACAGCTTCCCAAAGTGGAGCACAACAGCTATTCCAACTGACAGCAACACTGCACAGCTGCTGCAAGTGATTCTGAAGTTAAGAGAAGGACTGCAAAGTCAGACACAAGAAATAAGTGTTATTTAACACAATTAAGGCATTATAGATTCATGCATGTATGTTTTTTCAGCACAGCTGAACCTAAGTTATTTCGTGCACTGACAATAGCCAGAGATGGTGAAGTCTGAGGAGGATTCCACTACCCACAGGATTGCAGTGAGCAGAGGGCTGAATTCCAACCTCTGGATCCATTCCACTTGACAACAGCCTACAATCCTAAAAAGGGCAAGACTATACAATAAAGTTAAACCAACTTGATTTAAAGTAAGTGCAACAACCTAAGAAACAATGTAAGAAAATGAAGAATTACTCAAATTTTTGCTTCTATGAAGGTTTTGGAACCTTTAAAACTCTGTAGAAAAGCATGGTTATTAGTTTTTCAACTGTCTACTTACAAACATGTTTTGTTTCTTTTTTAATTTTAGTTCAGCTATAAAAAACCTTAGTCTTAAAGGTTCAAAGCATCAATTAAGTTACCATCTAAGATGCTTGGAAGAGACATAAGGACTAAAACAGAAAGCAGATCCATTTCACTTCCCCCAAAAATAGGAGCACACTCAAAGTACTGACTTTCAAATCCAATTTTAACTGGCTTTCAAACATACAGGTGGAAAGACTAAAGCAAAGCTTCAGTATTACTTGAGCTAAATAAACCCTGCAGATTGCTGGGGGGACAAGAGGAGAGAAACTATAGCGGAGTCAAACAGCTCAGTGCTGAACCACACTGAACTACTTCATCTCTAATGGTCACATCAAACTGTCTCTGTAACAGGAATGAGATCAGTATGGAGATAGATTTTCTTCTCTGCTTACCACAGGGCTCCAATGCCAGCAGCTGAAATGCTTTGTTACATATATTTTGCATGTTTGGAAATATCAAGGGCTCTGCAAAGCAATGAAATCTGCAGAAGCCTAGGGCCATTGCTAGGAGAAACCCTGAATGAGAACATGCAAGCAGCATGCCTGCCAAATACGCCTGTGACCTTTGCTCAAAAGAGCAATCTAGTTCTCCTCTGGCACATGTCCCTTTCCTAAAGTGAGGGATGCCCCAAGAAAGACTGGAGAGGCCAAGCCCTTTGTAAAAACAGGCACTGGGTATCAGCATTCCAAGAGCTGCAGTACATCATAGAGTTCTAGTGCACAAGCACAGTGTTTCCAAGATGCTGGAGTGGAAGAGGGGATTGGAGCAGGGACGAGGGTAAAGATGGGATTCAGGCAACAGCTGAACCACTCTGCTGATGAGATATGAAAAGGTCAGGCATCTTCTCAAGGAACATACTGTAAAGGTTGGGTCAAGTATACAGAATTAAGCCTAGGAGGAATGGGGAGCACACACGACCAGCTCCAGGACTCAGGACTTCCACCCTCCTTTTCAGTTTATCTAAGAGGTCCAACCAACTTAGTGTTATTCCTATCTTGTGAACAGCTGTATTTTGGACTTTGTTGTTATCAAAGCATGTGCACATCATCTTTCAGAGCCACTTTTAAAACTGCTGTTGTGGACAAGAAACAACATCTGTAGCACCAACCATTAACTCCCAACACCTCAGTTATCGGAACTGCTTTAGCCTTTGCTACAAAGGCACATTGTTGACTCACCTTGTTGTCCTGCAGAACCCATGTATTTTATCTGCAAAGGGGAAAGGACATAAAGGACAGGATACAAGAACTCCAGAGCTAGTGCAGGGATACAGGCATTCCATGGAAACAAAGATTTCAGTAGGTCTGTACAGTCTGACAAGTGATGGAAGAAACATTTCTACTGAATTATTTGGGAGACTTGGGCAGTGGGGAGTTCTCAGGGAATTCATTTAAGCTTCCCAATAGGAAAGCTGAAGCAGGAAAGGACCTCAAGCCCTGATGCAGATGTAAGGTTTCCTGGACAGGCTGCATCTTCTCTGGCCCTCACTTCTGTCCTTTTCAATTTATGTAAGAAAACCTGCATGCCTCGGGGATGCATGTGTAAAACTTGCATAGGGAACAAGAAGATTATAGAGAAGCCAGAGTCAGGCTTCTCAGAAGTACACAACCAGTGGGTGAGACAATGGGCAAGTCCTAGAATGGGGAATAATGGTCAGATAGTAGGAAAAAAAAAATCATTATGAGAACAGTCATCCACTAGACTAGAGGCTCATAGTTTGTTGAATCAGCATCCTTAGAGCTATTCAGAACTGGACTGGCTAAAATCCTGAGCAGCCTGATTCACGCTGACACTGCTTTTGAGCCACAGACCTCCAGAAATCCCTTCTGCTTTGTGCTATTCCGTGACAAGCTTGAAGTCTTAGAGCAGGAGAGACCCATGAGACTCAAGTCCCACACCCAAAAGCCTTCCTGCTTCACTGCAACTTTAGACTGCGCAGAAAGCAGCATACAAAGCTCCTCTCCCACTGCCTTGGGTGCACAGGAGCTCCTAAATACCAGGTTGATTTCAGCCACCGTGGCACAAACTGTGTACACAGCTGCTGGATCAGGGTGGTGGGGTCTTCAGTGATTAAGCCCATTGTAATGTCTGGCAGCCATCTGTCAGCCACATTTACATTAAAGCCCAGCATGTGTGGTCTGTGGGGATAACCAAGCACATCATTTATTTGATGGATTCAA
>NW_009931327.1:96393-104422 GCF_000696875.1 Nestor notabilis | reverse complement strand
GTTCCCCGCTGACAGTATCGGTGAGCAGGTCACAGCTGTCTCTAGCACCAGCTTTTATTTCTCTCCACATAATGGAAAACACCCCAAGCTGTTGTAACTGATCAGATACATCACCTGATATTGGGTTTTGATCACCTGAACTTACAAGGAAAGATCTGTTTAACATTGGGGTTTTCCCCCACATTTACTCACTGAAGTTTATTTCAAAGTGCCAGAAAAAATAACTAAATCATTAACTGACCACAGAAGGTGGCACAAAAAGGGTCAAAAATGTACTAAGGCAAAACTAGTATTTGCACAGTACTTTACATTATACAGCAATGCTCAGATTCAGGGAATTGAAGTAAAACCTGGGGGCTCAACCACCCTAGTTGGCTTCCTTGGTCCCCATACCCTATTCATGATCCTGGAAATGCATATAAACCCAGGTTTGCCACCCCTTCAAAAGCCACAAAAGATGCTTTCCTGCAAGCTGAAATCCACTTTTTCTATTATTGTAATTCAGTGTTCCAATGAGTTAATTTTGGCTTCAGAAATTCCCAATATTCTTAAGCCAGAATCACCACAAGAATCAGCCAGATATTTGGCTCTTTCCTGCAGTACTTGTGGGGTTTTGCTGGTTTGGCTTCTTTAGGAAAACCCATTTTCTTTAATAGGAGCTGACACAGCTTCTTCCCCCACTTTAAAAAGGCATTTCCAGTCAGAAGATAAAAACAACTGTCTAAACTGAGCACTCTGGTCTTGCTTTGCCTCCCCAAGCTGCTGTTCACCCTCATACCCTTCACTGAGGGCATGCACAGCTACATGTCTTCAGCACCTCTGCAAACCTGCCATCAAAACAGCTCAACTGTAACTTGTTGGTACTTTATCTTGCATATCCAAACACTGTAGATACTCAAGCTTATCTATTCCTCAAGTTTATCTATTACTCCCCAGGGACTTGGATATCACCAAAGAGAAAGAGAAGAGTGCAAAGCAAAGGAAATAGTATATTCAATCAAGTCTGTCTCTTATGGACTCCATCCAGTGGCAGTAAATTAGCTAGTTTCATATTGCATAAGCAAAAACATCCTTAACATCACCTTCCTGTCCTGGTGCCCCAGCGTGACTTGTGTACATTGTGCAATGAAAAGGACAAGATCATGACCCTCCCATGCCAAGATCTCAGTGTTCTTCTCACAGCCCCTTAGTGAAGCACCCAATTATCTTTGTTTCCAGTTTGCAAAGGAAAAAGCAGATACTGAAAGCTCAATTTGCCCATGGATAACTAGGGATACAACAAGACTGAGTAGAGTCACAAGGAATCAGCAGAGTTCAGAATAAGATCTACAGTTCACAGGGTCAAGCCAAATCATGCTACGCACTGGGAACATCTCTTGACAAGCTGCTTGCAGAAAGCAGGAGTTCTCATTGCCCCCAACCATCATGCCAAGCTTTAACTCCAGCTAAATTACCTTACAACATGTTTTTTTGCTTTTAAAAGTGAAGTTACATTGAATCTCATGTAGGCTACCACTCAGTGCTAAGAAGAGGCCATAAAAAAAGCCTGTTCGCCCACTGTGCTGGCTTTCAAAGACTGACAACCTATACAGACCACAGTGGGAAAGGAAAAAACAAGATCAGCTCACATCAGCTCATTACTTCTAGTTTCCAAATAGGACAGAAAGTGGAGCCAGTACAGAGCTCAAGCTGCAAGGAGGTAACTGGCTTCTCGCCCAATACATCGGTTCATTTTTGAGGCCCCTCCAGCTTCACATTGCTAAAAAAGGAAGTTGGAAAATGTTAAACTGGAACTAAGAAATGCTGCATCTCTCTTGCTGCCTGGAGGGAACATTTCTAGGCAGGTTTTGGCCACCCAAAGGTGCTGTGATTTCACCTGATTCTTGCTTCACAATGCAAGCATGCAAATAGTGACCAGGCATCCATTCCCGACACTCATCTCATTCCTGGCTGCTGCTAAAGGACTTGGCTGTAAAAGGTATCAGGTTGTACCATATGCCCTCCAGCTCTTTGAGAAACTCCAGGTCCTGAAGCAAAACACTCAGTTTCTTCTTCATTTAGTGCTGGTGCCACACCAGCAGAACTGGCAACTGACAAGGATTTCCTTCTGAACCACGGAGTTGCTACGAAAACCTAAATATTTGCCCATTATTGCTACAAATGGCAACAAAGCAAGCAAAATCCCAAAACAGCTCCATCTGCTCTGCTGCAAACACCCCAGTGGCCGCTTTCATCTCCAAGTCTCTGATTAGGAAACCAGTGTCGCCAGTACCACATTGATTTTGCGCATCTGATTAGTTCACTGGATGAAGAATAAAAGAGCCATCACACCCCAAGCTATGCAGCAGTGGATTCCAAGAAAACCCCTTCCTCCTGAAGCACATCCCCTCCCTGCACATGGTTTTGGGACCAGCGGGTGCAGAAGGCAGTTACATAATGCTGCAGGAACCGAGGGGGAGAATGAATGTCAGAACTTGCTAAAACGTGCACCCGGGAGCCTTGCGGATTCCATCTCCAGCATCCATCAAACATGATTAATTTTAATGTCACAACATCTTAATGTCAATTACTTTTAATGTCACAGCCTCTCATTTAGTAACACAGCCACATTTTGGAGCTGATAAGAGATTCCCCCCAAAGAACTTTTAAGAGCAAATAAATAAACCATCAAAAATAAATGCGACAAACACAAGCAGCAGCCTGGTGCCTCCCTGCTATTGTAAGGCTCTTGATGTGGTGAATCTGACTCTTTCAAGCACTAGGCAGTTGAGAAATAGAGCATCTGAGGCTTTCAAATTACTACTTAGTAAAAATTTGCTTCTACTCCTATTGTTCTGACTACATAATTTAGCTAATTGAAGGTGTCTGTTAGACAAGTAGCTTAATATTATTTACATTAAGTTAAGCACTGAGACAAGAATACATCTCAATGCTGCACAGAGAATAACAGACAGTGGTGATATCTGGGTGCCTAAAAGAAGAGGCAACAGGCAAGCTGAGACTGATGAGGGAACTCATAGAAGAGGACTTGAGACTTACCATCTTCAGGTTAGAGTGGCTGGAGCAAAACTGGACAGATTAAGGTTTCTAGCAAAGCAACAGGGATGTTGATTCCTCACAATTTCAAACCCATTCAGATGTTACAATTTCAAAAACCTTTAGATTCAAATTCCTCTGGTTTTATATGTTCTTTGGCAGAGAAGGGAAAAGAAACAGCACAGAACATACAAGGAACGGACATACTGTCATCTACATAATCGCTTGTTGCCTGTTAATCTGGAAAGCAATTAAAGCACTTTCTTGATGCAACATTCAAATGACTGCTCTATATCCAAAAGTTGTTTTTAAAGGCCTGATTCAGACTGAAGAAAACTTGTGGGTATAAGCAAGAAAAATAGATATGAAGTTGTGTTTGTTAAGCATTTTCTTGAATAGCTGGAGAGGCTGACAAAGCCTCAAACCCCATGGGGTTTCTCAAAACAACAAAAGCAGCTTTGTACTTATCTTTAGAATGAATTATAAGGCTGAGGACAAGTCGGCCTCTATTCTAATCTGAAACTCAGATGGATAAGAAAAACTATTTAAACAGACAAAGAAACAAACAGGAGAGGAAGTCAGACACCTCCATGGTCTAAAAAAGACTCTAAGAACTGACTTGGTCCACCCATTGATATACACTTGTCTACCCACATTTGCACTCGCTTAATGGTAATGCTCTGTTGAGCTACTGCAGTTTCACTGCAGAAAGCATATTTTAAGCCCATAACAACTCAATGGAACATTCTAAGTGCATAGTTCCAAAGATACTAAATTAATTCTCAATCCAAAATGCAATCCTAAGAATGAATTACAACATTTATCAATAGATTTTCAGAACCAGAATATGAGGTTTTAACATCCAAGTTTTTAGTACAGCAGAGACCACAGATCATGATGTTTGTACAGTTTAACAGCCTGCAGTTTTATTAGCATCTCCTTCTACTGATAGACAGGTTCAATGGCACATTAAACTCCCTGATAGTTCCTTGAATCTTATTTTCTAGCCTGCATTTGTCAAGGTTCAACTTCCATCTATCAGCTTTTAACCCCTGCTGCATTCTAGCTTACAGACCGCTCTGAGAACAGTTATCTAAAAGACAACAGGGGCTGTCCTGATCTTGGGCTCCATCCAGGAAGGAGGAGGTTTAGCATCAACCAGCCCTAGTTGTCAGTTGATGTTAGGATCCAGAGCTCATTTAGAATTGAGTGGGATTTGCATAACTTGATTAGTTTTATTCTCTCCCTCTTTTAAGGAATCAATTACAGCACCCTGCCTCTTGATCTGGGCACAGCGTCTATCATGTTATCCTTGTGTCTGTGCTTGGACATATTGGCGCTCATCAAAGCAACATTTACTATAAAAGGCAAGCAGGTAAAACATGAGAGGTGCCAAGAGATGCCAGACAGCGCATTCTGACAGAGCTTTGTGTGTATCTGACAGCAAGCATAGCCCAGAGTCATCTCTCATTCTTAAACAGTTCACATTCCTTCCTCGAGCTAAACCTCACTCAGCTGCACTGTTTCAACAAGCTGAAAAGCAGCCTTGGGCCAAGGGTTTACTGCAGAGACCTTTACCCTGGCCCAAACTAAGCCAGCTCTCCAGGCACAAGCTCCTAAAAGCACCACATTCTGGTTATTTACATGTCTTCTGTCCTGAACCAGCCAGGGGAAAAGAGCATGGCTGCAAGGCTGCAGGGAGATCTAGAAGTCCAGCTCTTCACAAACACACCTGAGGCTACATGAAACCTCACAAAGCCAAAGCTCAAATTCCTCAACAGGTTCCCCACAGCCTGTTTTTGTTTCAAGTCCTCTATCAATCTGAGAAGTGATTCAGCTGATCTTCACATTAAGAAATGGAGAATCCAGCTACTAGAAAACAGATTCCAAGTGCTCAGCTTCTATTCAGGAAGATATTAGATATTTATAAGGCTTAAGCACAAGTCACACTAGATTTATTTCTCCAAGTATATAAATGCATAATTTTCCTTATGTGCCTAATACTCAGCACTAACTTCCCCATGTAAGTGCAGGATTCCATATACTGTCAGTTGTGGATCTTCTTCCACCTCCATCTGGTACTGAACCATTTTGGATACTGAAACACTTTGGATCAACTGTCAGTCTCATTCAGTAGTTCCTGACTTCTTATTTCCATGTTTGCTCTTGGGCAGAAGTCTGACTCACTGGTTAAATATATGCGAGAAGAGTGAAATACTTATTGGGGTTATTGTAGGGTTTCCTAGGCATCTGTCAGAGTCTGACGCAGTTGTGACAGCTCACAACTGAATAAAGGCTATGAATAACTGGGGCAAACCCGTGGCAAGCAGGGCCATAGGAGGAAGTATGGCTAAATGTGTACATTAGCCATTTACTGACTCAAAATATCAGGAAAAATCCCTTTTTTATCCTCTTCTTGTATTCTTTCCCTCAAACCATCTCCTATTAATAACTAGAAACAAGATAACAGGCTAAGAGGGGATCCCAACCCTTATTGCACCTATTATTCTGTAACACATGCTTATTAGATGCTGGTATTCTGTCCAGGACAGTTTTAATGTGCAGATCTTGCACTGACAATTAACATGCCAATTTGCTCTTTAGTTGCTGTATCTGGAGTGACAGAATATGTACACCCCTCATCCCCCTGCTTAAAGCCTCCATCTCCTGTGTTTCTTCAGTCCAGCAAATGGCAAAGTTGCTACAGCTTCATAATGCTGAAAATAGTTTGTTCGCCTACTAAAGAAATCAAATGGCTCCAAACTGTAGATAACAGCAGTTCAACAGCCCCAGACCACACAAGTCTCAGCATCTGGCCCTCATTAACATCTACAAACAAACCTAAAAGGTCCATCTGCCAGGCAATGGGTCTTATTTGGCATTTATGCAGAATAAGCCAAGTAAAAATGTGCCACCCACTTGATCCTCAATGATTACTTGGGATGATTATAGGTACCAGCATGATTGGAGCAGTCATAACAGGGTATCCTGAGTAAGATTTACAGTGAGGCCAATTCCCTTGATCAGCCAGCTGCCTCTGGCATCATTCAGGATAAAACTGCTGTTTAGGGGGGATGGTGTAAGGGGAGGGACACTGTCATGGGTTTGCTCAGAAATGTTTTATTCAGGCTGTTTATCCTCAAAAGAGCGTTTTCCTTTCAGATTAAATTATCTGGATTCTGTTTATTCTAAACACAGGAGACAGGACTCAAGCATTTCCTCTTTTAGGAAGTGTGGCTGAGTGTATTTCCTACAAAATTTATAAAGAACTGAAGTGAGGACTTATATGGCTCCTCAAGATTCCCAACTCTTCCCCCCTAAAACGCTGAAAGAGCCAGCTCTGTCAGAACACAGTTTCATCCCAGTGGCATGAAATACAAATGCAAGCAGACAGAGCAGCTATAAGCTCTTTGGAGAGGGCAGGCTGATAAAAAAAAAACCAATCAGGCTATTTACCAATACTCCTCATTGTTTTGTCTGAGTACCATAAACCACATGATATAATGAGACATTTCCTTTTTCATGGATGGGGAAACCAAGGCTCCAAAAGGACTCATAAAGCCACCTACTGGGATTACACTTAGAGATGAGACAATTTAATGAACAACAGATCTGAACCTTACCAGTGGGAAGGTCTTATTCTGATAGAGTCACCATTGGAGCTGGAAGCAAACTCACAGATTCCTGTCTTCCCATCTTTTCTCCTTACAAAAAAGTCTGACTCTCTTGCTATAAAGATACTACCAATATCCATATGCCACTTTCCATGCTTTAGCCACACTGTGCTTCCTGCAGGAAGCCTCTACCTTCACCTGAAGCACACGGGAAGTATCTTGCTCAGTCTTCCAGGAGACCCAAAAGGCAGATGATGAACAGACCTCCTCTGCCCATAAGGCCAACGTGTCTGAACACTGATAGCACAGCTCAGGACTGATGCAAGCCTAATGTTCTAGTACCTTTAACCTCTCACAGCTGCCTAGAACATTTTCCCTGACATTTACCCTGAATGTTCCTATATTATGTACTACTGGATCGGAGGAGATGTTAAAGACTACATGAACAGTGACTGCTATGTAACACATCTGTAGAATAACATTAATCTGCTACATAAAGTCTTCCCTGTCTGCACAGTATTAGCATAACTGGTGATGGGTGTTTATAAAGCATGCATAACCATTACCTGCTCAATTACTGTTGTTAGTATGCATGGCTGGCAGTAAGCACTGCCCACAGTGTGGCCCCACCAGCTCCCTGTGCTCAGGGAATTCTTCATGGCTTTAATTCTGCATCATTATCAGGCCCTAATTTTATCCATATTGGCTCAGGATATTTTTCCTTTCTTTTTCATTGTCAGTCTGCTTGCCACATTCTTGCTGAAGGGGATTCCTCACTTTAAGTCCTTCTCTTGGTAGGGCGGGATGGCCTCTTTTACTTGAGGATTATAGGCTCTGACAGTGCTGACACAGAAAAATAAAACCCCAGAATGATTTAAAGCAACGAGCAGGGCTGTTCCCCTCAAGAGCGGGAATAGAGAGCTACTACTGTCTTTTCCTCTTGTAACTCAGGCTCAGTGTAACCCTGGCTACTTATAGACCTTATGCAGAGAGAGAGAAAAATCAGAGCCTTTGACAGCCTCCACCCCATCACATACTCTTCACACACTGTTTTACCTTCATGAACTAAAACGTTTCTGGCTCAGTGTCACAACTATACTAACTGGGGCTGGGACACTAAGGCATAAAGGTATGAAAAGGTTTGCATATACTCAGTAAAAGCTAAGAATGTCGCAAATCTAAACCCAGGGCAGTTAGATCATCCTGTGAGGCAGATCCATACTGAAAGGGTGCTAGAAGACGTACTTTTAGAAGAGAGAATTGAGTGAGCTCAGTTCTGATCTGCTCCACACAGATGCTTCAGAAAACCAGAATTCATTTACTTTTTTAATGGACTTTCCCCCCATTCTGCTTTATACAAGATCATCATAAAAAATTAA
>NW_009931327.1:17732-96362 GCF_000696875.1 Nestor notabilis | reverse complement strand
AGGAAGCATAGAAAAGCAGTGCCAGTTACTCTGCATGAATTTAGACTTGGGAGTTACATGAATACTTACCTGGTGCCTGGGTTGTTTAGAAAGCAGGCAGGAAGAAAGCCGGGTTTCAGACATTCTGGATTGATGTGCAAGCTCCCAAGTCTGCAGTGTTATAGGCAACAGTGCAAACAAGCAAAGTAGTGCTCCCTGCCGCAGAGCACATACAACCCAGAAAATAGCATCCTGAATAGTTCCATCCAGAGCAATAACACCCAGCTTGTTCCATTCACATTCTGGTTATGGTTTTCCTCTCCTGATGCTTTCACATAAGAGGATATGGGGCAGGGGAAGATGCTTGATGACAACTAGAGAAAGAGAAACACTACAGCCTCCACTGCATTCAGTCCTTTTACTAATGGGTATGTATTCATTGCTATCCCACAATGGAAGCAACATGCCCAGAGCATTACTAAATAGGAAAAGGATGCAAGCTCAAGTAATTATTAGAGGGAAAAGTATTGTGCAGTGCAGGATCATTAGCTCCAAAACAGAGAAGCTCAGTTGTGATCTTTCCTTGTACCAGGTCATATTGGTCTGAATTAACTAACAGCTCTCTTCTGTTGACTTCAGGGGTAGCTTTGGGCTAAATAGAAGGAGCTCTGACAAAGCCAGATAAACTGGGATCCATTCTCCACACTGAGTGGCGCTGATGAGAAGACTCTTCACCCGTTAAACTAGTGCTTGACATGTCCCAGTCTATCACTGCACTTTGGCAGCTCCATTCCTACAGTGATTTCAATGCACTTTACAGCTCATGAGGGAAAGGTTGTTATATCTGAGATGCTCTTACACTTATTCTGCAGCAGAGCAGTTGAAGCACAGGGCTTTTTCAATTGCACCCCAAAACTTGACATCTGACAGCACTTAGTTGGTGTGACCAAGCTCATGTGTCTGTAGACTTGCATTTTTACAAGTACTGACTCTTTGTAACACTTGAAATGGAGACACTCAAAACTAACAGGCACTTAAAATGGAGCCTAAATTACTACATCACTGGGTCACTGGCCAAGCCAAGAATGGAATCTAGACATCCTGAATGCTCACAATTGCTTCAAATTCCCCCTTGGAAAAGAAACTTAAAAGAATCACAGCATTTGTCAATACAAAAGCTATGCTTTGCCTGGTTAAAATTCCCTTTGTCTCCAAGCAAGAGCTTGAAACAATGGAAATGAAGAGGGGTTTTACCCACAGCACAGAACACATCAGAACAAGACAAAGCTGTACAGTGAAAGCATCCATCCAGACTGGATGGATTCGGTGAACAGTTCCTTATGTGAAATGCTGAGGCTCCTAGAGGATTAGCACTGAGCTCCCTGCCAGTGCCACCTCAGTCACACTGATGAAAGTCTGCAATGGAATTGACCTACTCCAGGCATTGAAACAGTAAATGCCACAATAACATCAGAGCTGCTGAACAGGAATGCTTTGAAGGTCTTGGAACAAGAATAATACCAAATTGCTCATCTGGAACTGAATTTCTGAACTTTGCTGACAAAATGTACATGGTCTGCTTTGTGCTCTAGAGGCAAATAATGCTCAATGTTTGCATATTACAATCAGCAGCACTTCACACTAGTCTTTCCTTACAGGAAAACAGATGAAGCTGGGACAGGCAGCTCTCAGTGGCATCCAACCCCAGGCAGACCAGAATAAACATGCAAGTGAGGGACACCACCACCACTTGAGGAACAACAACAGGGGGTTTATGGCACTAAGAAGTAAACGCCAAAACTTCATTCTGCCAGGTCACTGATACATCTCACTCCCACTTTAAAACCAGATGGTCATGGATCCTGTCACCACATGAAGATGCATGCAACTCCCATTGTAAATTGACTGGGGTTCCTAAATATCTGGCTCCTAACATCAGACCAGGTCTGCTGCTCATCATCTATCAGTACAATGTAAAACAGTCTCCCCAGTGTTTGCAGAGCTCCGGTCTTAGCTGGGGCCTTTAACTATAAAGAAATTAAAGCAATCAGTTGCTAATAATAACCTTTACACTCAGCAGGTCCAAGTTCACTTGCAGCCTAGTGCAGTATGACTAAGGAAATGAAATCACTAACTGTGATTGAAAGCTGTGACACCATTTTTAGACTTAGTTTTACACTTGAGCAGTTCAAAGTAATGTTACTAGAGACACCTGAAAATTAGGTGGTGCTCCAGCTTTCACTGGCTGGAGTGTTGCTTCATATAGCTCATAGGCTCACTACACTGCACCAAATCCTTCTTCACATACCTAGAAGTCAGTCAAGTTCCCTCAGCAGACTCATTTCCCATTTTGAGCATACTAAGCTGTTTGCTTTCCGTGAGCAGCACTTTTGCATGCTCATGTCTTACAAGACCCACGGAGCATTTAGCAGACGTTCAGTGGAGCTGCGTGTTGTGCACTGAAATGAGTGGTAGTGCCAGTTAATGCCTGGGGAAAATGAAGCAATTTCCTTAATATTACTGAACAAGGCAGGATCCACAGCAGGATTCCCAGACACCAGCCTCTAGATTTGCTCTGGAATTACCCTACCACAGAGTTCCCAATCTGGCTCTGTACCTTTTCCTGCAGAGGGGTTTGATAAATGGCCCTTTGTTCAGGGATAAAAAAAAAAAAAGCCCTGATGTTGGAGAATGTGGCTCCTTTTTCCTCTTGTCCCTGGAATTGTGATTGGAAATAATTGGAAGTGTCACTGGAAGTAATCCGAAGTGACAGTCCCTGGGCTACAAGGCTTTTGCTTCAAGTCTAACGATCCCCCTGCAAAACAAAACCTATATTTAAACAATGAAGTCATAAAGTGATTTGCCTTCAAGGTTGAAAACCCAGCAATTTGATTTCTTTTTAAGCAAAAAAAAAAGTGGCTGACTCTGGTTGAGTTCAATATTCAAAGCTCAATGTGTTATATGGAAGACTTCCCCCTGCACATATGAAACCATCTCACCATTCTCTGGCACTCAGCATCAGTCTTCCCATACAGAAAAAGGTTCATCTCTATTAAACATTTCTATGGCCTTTAAAATTTTATCAAGCTTTCAAGAAACAAAGGAATAGCCTAAGCAGTAGCTATGAGGCTCAGCCAGCATGCATCTCATATTCCAAATACTGGAAAACCACCTAATTCCAATGTTTTTGCTGAGGCACAAAGAAGGAAAGGGAATGGAGCTGCTTCTTCCTAATGCTGGATGGAGTTACCCAAAGCTTTATGTAAGTGTGGCACCACAAACCATGCTTTAACAGCAGCAGTGCAGTGATATGGTAGACCAAATGCAGCCTAGTTATGGTCATCAGTTGCCTCTAACTGTGCACGCTCCATTTCAAAAGGCTGTTTCCAGGAGAGCAGCCTTTCTTCTGCCAGTACATATTATAAGCACCACAAATTTCACTGACCTTTCCTACCAAAGGCAATTAAACTGCAGGCACTAAGCTGAACTTCAACCTTTCTACCTTATAGGCTGGGAAGAAGTCACGTACACTAAGGCTTCATACTCATTTTCCAGCCATGAAAAAGGATACAGGCTGAAAAGATACTATAATGTGTATTGATTCTTGTAGGACAGCAGTTTGGACATCATGAATCTGGCCCATTAAGAGAAATGCTGATTTACATTTGCTTTTTTAAACTGCCAAATGCCTGCCTAGAGAAGATGGAGATGAGCACAGCACTTGTTTCATGACCACCTATCACATTCACCACCACCAATACATCTTAATTGCTCAGTCCTCTTAGCAACTCATTGTAATGCTACCTAAGGAGTCACATGGAGAAACCAAGGTATCACTGAGGAAAGCCTACCAATAGTGCTTTGGTGAGGCAGGGCAGTATCTGTCCTCCTCACATTGCCCCATAGCTTTTTCTAGCACTCATAAGAGGCTAGAGCTCCCGGTCACTATTGTTTACATCTTCTCTGTATTCTGCCCAGGGAATAGCATGTTTTGGGCAAGGTTTGAACCCCTGGCTGGCAGAGGTGGGCTGTTACTCCACTCAGCGACACTAAAGCAGACTGAAGGAAAAATAGAACCTAAGAGAGAAAGATAGAAATTCACTCTCACTTGTTGACTTTCCATCACTTCACACATTTTCCATTGTTGTGCTTCCTGCATCCTCCACTATCCTGTCATTTGAGTATCTATTCACAGACCTCAGTGACCCGACTTCACCCTTGGCTTTTTGCTGGGCTGCTTCTGTAAACTAACCACTTCTAAAAACAGATGAAGAAACAGCTTTGGGGAAAGGGGAGGGAAAAAAAGACCCATTCTTCTTTTGGACAGGGCACCACCAAGTTCCCACTGCACCCAAAGTAGCCTTTTCGGTAACACAAGATGTGCATGGTATTGGGTGCACACGAGCAGAGCTTTCTCTGGGTTAGATACACAAGCAATGACTGCCTTGGTTTCATTATGGCATAGAAAGCACATTTACACACACAAGGCTTTGTCAGTGTGACTGTTTACATTTCTTCCCAGGCAGTTCCTGAAAGCTCAAATCCCAGCCTGCAAACCTGCTAAGTTCTCCATAAAGCCTTGTATTTGCCTTAAGGAAAACAGGGGTGTTTGTTGTGATCCTGAGGATAAAGATCAGGATACCTTCAAGCCAGTTGTGCAATTACGTTTCTGGGAAGCTTGTGCTGCTCTTACACAAAATGTCCTTCTGAAGTGGGCCAAAGTACCCCACAGAAACAGACCACTAATTCTACACACAGGAGACAAGGTCCAGGGTGGCCACAAAGGCAAAACACCACTTGTTTTCCATGGGAAGTTCAGAAGAGTTGCCTTCCCCCCAGCTCTATTTCCCATAAAATGAATTTTTCATCAAAATTGTAGCTCTTTGGCATCCTGCTTTTTCTCACTCTGGAACATCACCTTTTTATTTCTTTTCTTCCTCATGGTAAAATGGAAAAAACAAAGGATAAAAATAACTCCCTAAATAAACGTGGGGTTTTTTTTAATGCTAAAAATCCAAACTATTGCATATAAAGCAGCACTGCTGGAGAAAAATAGGCTATTTCTCATCAAGCCTCTTGACGGAAACTATTTGATGCAAACCATCCCTGGCTTTAGAAGAATTTTAGTGTCTCACAAGGAGTGTTACCCCTAATATCCTGCCAGATAGCAACTCAATTATGTCTAGCTCCTTTGAACTCCCCCCCGGAGTGCCAAATGGATACACTGCTTTGCTTTGCTCCCTTGCCTTCAGTATTCCTACAGTAGTGTTCTATTCAAGAGCTGTTTGCCCTGTCCTAGAACTAAGCACACACTACTGAAAGAGGCTCAATCTTGCATACAGCTTATTTTGTTGTCTGCTTCTGGAGTATTTATGAGTTGCCAGTTATCAATTTTATGAAGCTGTCCTTGGGAGAATAGTCTTTTAACCTCAGTACACCAAGAAGTTACCTACATCCCTTCAGAACCCTCAGGCACAAAAAGAAGGTGAAATCCTCACCAAAACCACACATAAACCCCCTTTCCAAAGGCAGATTATTCTTTTTATACTCCACTCCTGAACTATGGCTTTTTAAGTGCTGTAGACACATGGGGCAAAACCCCGTGCTCCACCAAGCTTTTTAAGTATACCATGAAACAAACAAGCAATGGCAATAGAGAAGGAACCATGAGAAAACTAGGAAATAGGAAGTGTTATATACTGTTATTGCTGAGAAATCTGGGAAATACCTGGAAAATCAGCAGAAATAGGAAATCCGTCAGCTTAGTTTATAGGTTGCTTAAAGAGTCCCCTTGCTTTTTACTAGTTCCAGGCAGATGCATTCCATTGAAGTGTAAAACTTCTCAGTAACCTCACTGAGAGCAGAAGTGCTTTTTTAAAGCAAAACACTGCAGAGGTTGTTGGCTTTGGAGAGTAGCATTGCAAGGGTTTAAGGAGAAGGATCTCGAGGAGATGAGAGAAGGCACACTGCAGGTTGCCTGTGCTCTTAGAGCAGGAGAGAAGGCCAGAGTAACTATGCTAGAGCACAGCCCCAGGCTGACCTACCACTGCTGCAGGCTGCAGAGCCGCTTCCATAGCATCACAGATATTCAAGCTAGAAGGCTGGTGGATACCTAGGCAAACACACGCTGTCAGACCCGATTGCTCATGCCAACAGACTCGGGAAGGATCTGCACCATAACCTTTTCCCCAGTGCAATGAGACAATTGGAGTCTTGGTGTTCAATGCAGCAACTGCATGCCCCTGGGACAGTGCTGTAAGAGAGTCATTAACCTCTGAGCTTAAAGGGCAGAGCTCAGCTACATCGGCACAAAGGTACTTCTGCTGTTACAGCTGCACCCACTCCAGCAGCATCACCCCAGTATCACATACTGGTTACATCTTTGTCAGACAACCATAAGTCATTTTCAATGTGCATTGCGCTGAGGAACCCCTCACACTAACTAATAGTTCGCTGCTAATAGCAAGACACCAGAGAGCTGGGTGGCCGATTTGGCCTCTCACATTATTGCTTTGGATCTTGAAGCCACTCATTTCTGAAGGGCAGAGCACATACATTAGCCAGTAAGTGAAGCAGCAGCATGTAATACCAATGTCCAAACCAGCACTGCACAGGTGAACATACTTCATTACAAGAAAATCAGTTTTTTACTTTAATGGAAGGCTAAAAACCATTCAAAATTAACTTGGGGGAGAGGAGGAAGAGAGAAAGGCACCAAAGGAGAATTCTATCACCTGAAAACTTTAAGCAATTCAGTCAAACATTTAAGTGAAATAATTTGCTAGTTTGTTGGGTTGTTTTGGTTTTTTTCTTTGCCTGAGAAATGCAACATTTTATTATTGAGTTTTTACACTAAAGAATCAGCTACTTCTCTTGGAAATTTTCATTGTGTTTAGGAGTGCAGTGTGCTACACAAGTTTTGAACAGTTTTGACCAGCTGTAGGCAGAGATGAGAATCAGATGTCAAACAGTTACATGTAGGCACACACGTCACCTTCCACTCCTCACTCCTTCCCACTTAATTTACCTACCTTTTACTAGGGAAGTAAGCATGATCATGCTTTTGCCCACACTTAGGAAAGTCTTTCATCTTGTCTTGTTTTAAAAGTCTCCTTAAAACTAATTGGCTCCTGTTTCCTGTCTTCTCATACAGCTGCTCACTTGCCCCAGAGCAGTAAACAGTAAAAGACAAGGACTGTGTATATTAGGAATGCCATTAGTATGTTTAATAATGAAAACCCAGACCAGGCAACCTTCCTTTCAAGTTTGTTTGTCTTCTCTAAACCCCCTTTTTCTGCACTAGTCTTTCATTTTATCAGCAAGAAAAACAAGCCATCATTGGCACTTCTATACCTTTTCACTGCAGAAAAGCAATTAGACTTTCTCTAGCTAGCAAACAAGACTTCCCAGCCTCCTTGTTTTTACAAGGGAACCGCAATACTTCCTAGCTTTTCCCTGGAACATGCTTCTAATATTGGTGAATGAAGCTGGATGCAGAGCAGAACAAGTTGCCTAGATGCCAAAGGCATAACGATTATAAAGCCCATTGTGTTTTATAAATGAAAGCTGCCCTAGTCATGCAAAGGTAAGTTGTCATTACACTGCTGCCAAAACCACCTTTTCTCTGGCAACAGCTTATTCCTTTTGCTCTAAGCCTTCAACATATGGGAATATTCAGCAGATGAATAGGGTTGGTGGATCAAAGACTGATGGAAATAAGAACTGCAATGGGGTAAGCTACTCTTCCATAGAGCTGCTTTCCTGGCCCTTTCTGCAGGGCTAACCCAGCCTAGACCCCTCTGGCAGAAGCCTAGCTGTTCTTAACCTTGCCATCTCATCTCCTGGAGTCTTAAACAGTCTCCTCCATAGAAGCACAAATGGCCAAAGGAGATGAGCAGGGGGAGAAACTGCTGCCTGCACTCCCCTGCAGGATTCTATAGCACATCCAAGCCCCCTGTCACATTCTAGAGATAAAACTTTTGCTAACAGCATTCCTAGAGCAAAAACCCTTTTTACAATTTATTCAGCAGCTCTAAGTGCTGCCTGTCTTTCAGATAACTAGGCATCTGGCTAGTCCATATTCCACACCTCTGAGACTTAAGGAACAAGTCAAAAACCCTATTCTATCAGTGCCCAGCCACTACATCAGTCCACTGCCCTGTGGGGCTCAAGTCTTCCCAGGGAATCAAAGACCAACCCACTTTTTCACACATGTACCAGTGTTCCTGGGGCACAGGAAGAGCCAGGAACCACAGCCTCTACCCAACCACAAAGGATTTCAAAGCTGTCAGCATGATCTGGTGAGCAGAATGGAGACAGAAGCTCACTCATCACATTACAGTGCCTCTGGAGATGCAGAAACTCTGGCTGCTTCTGAGTCAGTGTTGTAGGCAAACCCCCTCAAAGACCTCAGGGCTGCAAACTCTTTTCTCCATAAGCAATAGCTTTAACAAACAGCTCTCTTCAACCCTTTACTCTCCTTTAGTGCCTCCATTCCCATTCTCTGCTCCTCTCCTGTTCAACAGTCAGCCTCTACCTCTTTTCTTTCCCTTCTTTCAGCAGTCCCCGTTGTTCCCATTTGTTCCTCTCCCTCTTTATCTCCCTACTCCCATCCTTTTGCCCCCCCAACTCCTCCCTCTTGCACTTCAACACATCTGTTTCCAATCTTAGGCATCAATTGGAAACAATAACCCTTTTTCTTTTAAAATCTGCATGTTAAATGCCCAAGCAAACCACAACACGAAGTTAAACACATTTGACACTATGCCCGAAACAAAGACATTCTGTTCACCTCGTTTTGCCAGAGAGGTTCAAGCCCCTCACTAGTTCATTGCTTAAAAGCACTGCACTCTTTAGACAAGAAACACATTCCAGAATAAGTCTGTTTAACCACCACAAATGAAATATTAAGAGACTCCTGGCAATCGACCTGCTAATAAAGCAACAAGGAAAACATCGGAACCCGAACACCACTGAAATCGGAGTTACCCATAAAAGTTTTCTCTTTACAAACCCTTTTCTCTAGTACATGAGAAATGTATTTCAGTCACACAGAGAGGGTGCATGGAAGTTTAAACACTAAACAAAACCAAAATGCCAACCTACCTAAAAAGAGAATTGGAAGTGCAGACATTCCGTCTTCAAGCAAGAGGGACTTTTCTTCCCTTTTTCTTCCTTTCTCTCAGGAACAGCAAGCAGACCTGCACAGGATTCAAAGGAACGCCTCTGGAATGCACTGAGTGTAATTGCATCCATGTGCCAGAAAAATAACCAACTTCACTCTTTCTTCCTTTCTGCTATTCATCTCCTTGTCCATATTCCACCCAGATTCAGAGAGAGCTTTTAGATCTCTGCAGCTGGTAATTCAGGCCTTTGAGTTTCTGGTAAAGAGAAGACAGAGGCAGCGCAGGAAGGAGTTCACATCTCCGGCAGCATAGAACAATTTTGCTTCTCTGAAAAGGAGAGAAGCAGGGGAAAACACTGTGCTCAATGTTCACCACATGGCTGCCTCCCAGAAGAGCCCCTCCCTACCATCAGCTGGGATTAATAGTGAAGACCAGACATGAGTGAGGTAGAGCTTTCTTTTGATTTCTAGCATAAATGTGTATATATATATTTACCTTTAAAGGAGAAACAAGAGGATTTTTCTAGTGTCAAAACAGTTAAGTTTGGAGGCAGTAAAAAACCAGCATGGAAAAAAAAAAATCAGATTAGTCACTCAAGGGCTAGAGACAGACTCTTGGAAAAAGGCACACATGCTCTTTAGAATGATAAACACACATGTACATATTATCTTTCTTCTCTTTTGTAGCTAGTAAATTGCAGAATTAAAGCTTTTAGTCTTACTGACTTCCCTTATTTGCTTCATGGTTTTCTTTTTAAGTTTCTGGCAGAGAAAAACTCCTAAAAATGGATTTAATTCTGCATTATATGATGAGAGAAAAAAACAAGTCAAATGGAAATTTGTCATCTACATTTAGTGGCTGCTATGGGATGCAACTTTTAACTCACTTCCAAAAGCCACTATAAAGCAGCACGAGACACCTTTACAGCTTATCTTGAGCTTCACCCTAGTGCAGTTAGCAAGTTTTAGAAGCTAAGATACTCCATTCCACTTCTGCCACCACAGACAGCAGTGAAGACAAACCTGTTTCTGTAAGGAGATTAGAATGTGGTAGCAAGTAGACTTCACAGAAGATGACTTTAAACAGACAGAACTTATTTATTCCTTATCAAAACATGTACAACTCTTGCTACTCACAGCAAGACCATGGAAACAGTGATGTTTTATATATGTGCATCTACACAACTGTTCTGATCTATTGCACTTCACACATAGACAAGTCATGCTTACACCTTTATATCCATATACCCTAGGATACATGTGCTTTTCAGAAAAGCAAAGCACTTCCAGCTAGCCTGCTCGGATATTAACAGAAGAATAACACTGACTACCTAAACCACAGTGGATTGCACATGAAATTTACCCATATTGTGCAACCTGGGATGAAGGAAAGCTTTGGAAGACAGAACAAAAATCCTTTCCCTTAGGAACATTTATGAAAGTATTTCTAAGATCTAGAAAAGAAAGAGCAGGCCATAGGTAAGGCTACCAGACTGTGGTTTGAGATCTCAGACTTCAGTTTCAAGCTCTCTCATTATAACACCATCAACATATAGTTTTTATATAGCACCTTTGTAAGATCAGGGGCAGTATGCTGCACTCCCTCTTTAGGGGTGCAAATACAGCAATCTTTAAGTCCACAGTGAATAGCACTACGCTTAGAAGCTCTATAGGAACTCTGTACCTTAGCTCTTCATTACAGTATAAGCTTTTCAAGTGTTTACTGGAAGATAGGAAATACTGCTAGCCTGGATAAAATTCAAACCCTAGATTCAGGTAGATCCCATCAGAGACATGATAAAAACTATGCTGCATCCTGTTTCACTTAAGTTCCATTTGCCCCTTCCAGCCTCCAATGGAAGCAAAGGCAGCATTTGGCCCCTCCTCTGTGTAAAATGAAATGTTTTAAATAGCATATTCAACCAATACAGACTGATGATACAAAAGCAATCACTGTCAAGTGAATATAGCAGTTCCTGCAGAGCAGCTGTATCTATCCTATTTACCCATACCATAAAAGCCAGTTCGTTCAGAACTTTTCCCCACACACTTGACCAAACAGGCTGTTGGTTTTCCAACAGTTGAGTGGATCTGAGAAAACATCATTGATTTTCAGTGCAAGGCATAAATCAATGGAGAAAAGTGCATTTAATCCCTTCCCCCGCTGTCCAGAAGCCAAGCAGCACTGAGCTTGTCTCTCTGCATTACAAGTCTGACAGAAGATGTCCCAAGCTATGCTGTAAATACCCAGCATGCTGCTTTGCTTTAATAGAATCAATGCATCAGGAACCAAGACAGAGAGAAGTGCTGTCACCCTGCACTCACTGCCCAGCCTCCACCGAGATCCACAGAGCTGGGATGTTTGAGGGATGTACACAGAGAGGAGGGGGATGTGAAGAATGAAAGAAGAGGTCATGCATGCAAAATCTCCTCTTCATCATCTCAGATAAGCCATTCCACAGCCTGCTCTCACATCGCATTCAGCCCCTTCAGGAAGCTCCTACAAGAGCGCCAGTTGTGCTTTGGGGTTCAGCGGGGATTCTCCCTCTGGTGTTCATACCTATTAAGGCAAGCACATCTCACTTGTTTGCATAACAGTTCCAGCGAGGAGCTAGGAAGGGCTGGTGTAAGTACATATAAGGACAACCACGGCACTCACACCAGCGCATCCTCTCAAGACCTTTGCTGACTGGGTTTGGGGGAATAGGTCCTATCTGCAGCACATTATTTCTCCAGCTTTTATTGTGGTCCTCCCTGCTGCTGTCTCCATTTTAGCCCCTTTCACAGCTGCATGAGTAAAGCTTTCCAGGAAAAGAGGTTTTCTTAAATCTGCTTGTCCCAAAAGCCTGCATTAGCTTGTTCCTACACCTCAACTGCGAGAAGCACATGGGAGATCGTTTCTTTTTGTGTCAGGTTATTCCTTTCACCTTGCTCTTCCTCCTCCAGGAAAACCACTCCTTGAAATGTTGCTGCCTCCCACTATCTTCAACACTGAATGGTGCTGCATATGCCCAGCTCCCACAACCCCATCACCCAAAACATATCCAGAGCTGTATCCTCTTTCAGAACTGTTACAACAGCAGTTACACAGGCTACAGCTACTCAGCTACACTGTGTTGGTGCTTTAAGTAGTCTGTTCTCTGACACTTCCAATACAAACTTACCTCACACGGTTTCAATTATTTAAGCAATTTATTGATACAGGCAGCAGAACAAGGGTCATCCAAGAGAGTGATTTGGGTGAGCACTTTGGGCCTCTTGAGCAAAAGCATGTTTGTTCAGTTTTTGGCTTTGCAATTAGAAAACCTCAGACAAAGGAAGGGGCAAACCACACGAAGAATTCAGTCTCTGAAAAAGAAAACTCAAAACAGACAACAAGGAATAGCAGGGTAGAAAATAAACCCCACCACACAGATTTCACAATAAGCCACTGGTGAGAAGGCTGCGTCATACTACATCAAGACTCAGATACTAAGTTATAAACAAGATGTTGTTTAAGAAGCTCTCATCTCTCAAATAACTTCAATAATTGATCATAAAAGCACTATTAGTCATTTAGTATTAGCAAAAAGTCTCACTTCAACAAGCCATTGCACTCACAGTGTCAGTATCTGGGGAAAAAAAAACCCACCAAAATGCTCCTTAAAGCTGTAGCTAATTCCAAGTGCCATAGACTATACAGCTTATTACTCCAACAGTGATTTTTGCTTGCTTTACAGGAAAACACCCTGACTGCTTTTCAGGTAGCCTTATTTTCAATACAAACATGTAATCATGCATTTATGCTTCAAGGAACAAAGAGGAAATTGCTCCTTATGCACAGAAACAGCACTTCTAATCTTTATTAACATTATGTTGTTGCCACAATAACCCAGAACTTAACACAACACGGAATACTTATACTGCTCTATTAATTTCATACTAGAAGACAAACTAGGTCAAAATGTACAAGGTTTCATTTTCATTATCATCAAAAGCTTTAAATACTTCCCCAATACAAGACTTTTGTTTTCAAACAAAACCCCTAATGGAGCTTTCCATTAAGAAAGCGTCCCCTCAACTAAAGCATTATAAGTAATCACAGAAACATCACAAACAGTAGCTTTGCTTTACCTTCCGGGCTCACGGTCCCTTCTAACAGTGCAAGAGAAGAAAGTAGCCAATTACAAATGCTGGCTTTTATTGTTCCATTAGCCAATGGAACACTCAGCTGTGAGATTGAGAGTAAAGCTTATCTGTGAATCACAGGTGTGAAGCTTCTCGTAGGGAGGGTCAGAATGCAGGTGTGGGTCATATGAGATTAAGTAGGGAGAGCTGGAGCACGTGTTTGGAAGAGGAGGGGAAGAGGGATGGTTGTTTCTTAGGTGGAGTGTTATTCTGATACAAAATTAATCGTTTGTAAGCTTCAAGGTTTTAATTTCATTTTTTAATTGTATTTTTATGTATACGTAGTAGATGGTGACAGAAAACTTTGTAGGAAAAGCTGGATAAGCCGAGTAGGAAGAAGTATGCATGTAAAAGTAAGGGCTAACAAAACGGAGGAGAAAAGTTGTCTGCTCCTTTTGCTGTAAGGTATGTGAAAACCATGGGGATTTTAATGCTGTTGTGTAAGTTTGTTTTGGAGTAAGTACATTTTCTACATGTTGAGGAGCGGTTTCAGCATACAAACTTAATTTTTTTGCAAGTGTAATATAGGATAATAGAGAAAAATGCTGGAGAAGGTTTGACTGGTGCTGTTTAGGTGTTATGCTGTTTAAACCTCAGCTTGGGTAACTGTGATATTTTTCTTGTGATTGTTTGTGACTTCTAAGCATTAATACTTTAGTTCTGAGAGTGCTTTTTGTGTTTGTGCAGATTTCTGATGGAGAAGCTTTTGCACTGTTGAAGCTTTTAATGAGGGAATACAAATACCCTGTTCTTAATAGATTTAATTCTTAAAATTACTTTTCTGTTCCTATTGTGTAGTTAACAAAAACTTGTATTAACATGCTCTAGAATATTAAGCCATAGTGTGCTTCTGAATTGCTTTCAGGTAAGTTCTGTCCAAGTTCTTTTGCCCTTTTAAACTTCTAATAAACAACTAGAGTGTAGCTTACATTCTTGTTAGCTTCCATCACGGATGCAGTTTGTATGAGGCAGTATTGCTAGCTGCCTGTAGACAAGTAAGTCCTTTGGCTTGGTTAACAGAAAGTAACACCTCTTGGTCAGCAAACGAGGTTTTCTTTTCAGTATTAGAAGAGATTACCCGGAAGTGTTGATTTAGAAAAGTATCTTAAAAAAAAAAAAAAGAAAGTTAAGAAAAGTTTTATGGGCGTTCTTTTAAATATCTTTATGAATGTTTCACAGAAATTTGAGGCTGTTGTATGTGGTAAGCGGGGCAATGTAGGAATACCCATGCTGAGACTGAAACTGCAAGTCCTAAACCAGAGGCTGTTTCATTTGTACTTCTCACTTATTCAGCCATAGAGAAGGGGAGAGGAGGAACCAGCAGGTTATTTCCATGTGGAAATGGTCACTCCTTATGATTTCCCCATCCCTGCTATCTTCACTTCTGCTCCTTTAGAGCAGTCACTGCTCTGTTAGCGGCAGCACTTAACAACTGGGTAGGAATTTTCTGTGATCCTAAGGGAAGTTCTGCATCAAACCAGAGAATGCAATGAAACAGCTGCTTGTATCATAGATACTTCTCTCTCATATCTATTAAACTTGTCATTAGGCACCATGGCATGCGTAAAACTGATCTGTGGACTACTCCCTAATGCAGCTTGGAAGCAAACAAACATATTTGTTGTGCAGTAGCTGTTTATAGAGTCATAGGAAATTATTTTGTAAACCTTCACCCCACGGGTTAGTGGATGTACTAGCTCCACATGCTGTTACAATGACCTAGCATAGGAGGAGGGGGAAGACTGGAGTTAAAATGATTAGTGGAGACTTGTGGGCTTATTCTTAACCATTATTTCTCTAGGTCAATGTTAAAAAATACTGAGTAATGAAAATGACATGGGGAGAGTATGGTTTTGAATGGCAGCTAGCCTGCTGCAAGCAGGGTCCAGGCAGAAACCTTCTGTCCCTGGAGTTTTATTTTAGTCTTCACTAACACAGAGTTCACTCTGAATATGTGAAATAACTGAAGAACCTATTTATTAAATGATAGCCAGTATAAGGTATTAACTGGAATGGCATAATGGACTGCTATGGAGATGATTATGTGGCACTTGAGCACCTCTAGTTGTGGATTCTGTTGCCTCTTTCACCTACTCTGAGATAGAACAAGTTGTATTTGCCTTTATGTAGAACGTTCTCTTTGGGCTTGTTGTAGAGGACGTGGTTTTGTTGTATCTGAAGCTACATTACAAGTACTTTCTCTGTATGTCACTAAATTCTACATGCAATCCTATGGACAAAGATTGCTTTATTTGATGACAGCTTTATTGAACCAGGTGTTAATGTAATTGAACTTTTGCAACTCACTGCTTTAGACTGTATTGCATCATGCTGCTTAACACTGTATGTAACTGTTAAATTCAATTACTGGAAACTATGATTTGGTGTACATTTGGGCTAATAAAGCAGGGCAAACCTCTGCGGGTAACCTTAGGCATATCTTCTAAGGTTTCATGGAATCCCTGAGACTTCTGGGATTCCCTGATCCAGGAAAGCTGATGGTTCTGATCTGTAAGAAAAGTAATGCGCACATTGACTAAAAATGGGAGGCCGTCAGCCTGTTCAAAAATGACTATCCATGACAAAATACTGGCTTTTTCACTATGGACTCTTAATGGGTTTGCATTTGTCCTGTGTGTCCATATGCTTCAAATAACTGTTGAAGCTTGTGGACTTCCCTGGGCACACTTACATGTGTGAACATGCTGTTGTACACTCATGCGTATCTGAGCTACATAATCTTTTGGCTTTCCTGTTGCAGTTTGCTTGAGGCAAATGTCCTATGAGGTTATGTTTAAGTAATGCCATCTAAGATAATCATTTAATGTATATTACTAATTTAATGTGAGCTGTAAGGAGTGAAGGTTCCAAGACCTGTTCTTTCAGCTCCTATTAAAATGCCAGCGTGGTCACTGAGGCTCTGACACTGACTCGGTATGGCTAAAAGACACTCAGGAAGGTTTACTGCTCAGTTGCTAAACCTTTTCTGACAGTCTCAATTGCACAATCAAAGCCATTTAAACCAAAAGACCCAAAGGACTCTCTTAAGAATTGATAGGGAATCTTGAACAAGGGGCACAGGCCATAGGAACCTATGTGAGCAATGTTCTTTAAAGTTCCTTTTAGAACTCTACCTTAGTTATTAAGTTGTGCCTGGGTGAAGTCCACCCCATCTTCAGGAGAGCTCAAGCAGTGAAATAAAGGCAGTTAATGCTGTAGGCTAATGCAAGACATCCCTTGACCTTTCCTCATGGTCCCATGTTCTTGTCTGGTGGTCTGAGTGATAGTCAGATTGTTTGGCCATCAGTCTGTGAGAATCAAGACCATGGTTAGCAGGAGTAACTTGATAACTGCTCAGGTCAGTGTGTGTGGAGCAATTGTGTTATGTACCAGCCAGATGTTTCACAGGAGGGAGTACCTCAATAGAAGCTGTCTGAACCACTGCCTTAGGTAGCTGAAGTGATGCAAGGCTCCTGTCTCCTGGTATTTAACAAGAACATGTATTCTGATTTGTCAATTTCTCTTTTAATCTCCTCTAAGGTATTATAGCCTGGTTCATGTTGGAATTTTCTTGTTCTGGAGGAATCTTATTCTCTCTTTTCTGCTTAATAAATGCGCGTCTGATAAATTTCCCTTCAGAGTTACTGTTCTATTCTTCACTTTCTTCCACCTACTGTGACTATTCTTGGGAGATGGCATGGATTTAAGTATTTGGAAAAGGCTTACCACGCATGTACTGTGCTGTGAATTAATCATGGTATTAAATGAGTAATCTTTTGCAAAGGTATTTCTGGCTTACCCGAAATTGGATGTCTATTGATGGCAAGGAGAGCAGCCAGACAAGGTGGGCTTGCTCAGGTTTCTGATAGCCAAATTACAATAGCCTAGAATGTCTAAGGAACCCAGTTTTTATGGTCCCAGCAGTAAGGAGAGAAGCAGAAGGATCTCCTTCCTGTCTGCATAGAAATATTCATGAAGATGTTGAGATTGCAAGGCTGGAGTGAGAGCGCTCTATCAATTAATAAAGAGCGTCAGTATCTTATGACATTAGTGAGTAAAGAACGACATCTCCTTTTGCTTTTATTTCCATCTATTTTAGAACATTCAGGTTATATTCAGCTGAAAATGACTCTTGATCTCTGAGAGGGAATTGGGGCAGGGAATCCAAGTGTTTCAGTGTGACTTTATTCTAATCTGAATGTATTAAAACCTAAAGCTGACCAATATACATACAAATATTGAATATGCCTGATAGTCTTCTGGCTCAGGTAAACTCTAATAACTCTTTACATGCTTGTTGCTTTCCTATTTGCAGCACAGAAATGTTCTGTAAGTGCTGATATATAGCACACGAGGAGGCTGTTCACTTAGTAGAGATGTAGCCCCGTCTGGGAAGAGCTAAAATGCATAATCCTGTAGGGTTTGGAACAAAACTGTTCCATCTGAGATTCTCCTCTTGAAAACTTATTACGGCATTTGAGGGCTGCTAAATATCTGGGAAGATGGAGGGTCCCACGTTGCAAACTTCTGGCATCTCTTCCAGCCCTGAAATGAGCTGCTGTTATTGTGAAAGACTCTCAAAGGGGATAGACTGCTCCATTCCTTCAGAGAGAGAATCTCATCAGGACATCATTAGAGTCGTAGCCCCACAAATACAGTCTGAAAGGCAGCAACCCTGTCTGTGCTGCACGCATGCACCTCCCCTACAGAAGGTTGCCACTGAAAAAGCGGCGCTCAGCCTAAACACGCATGGCTGTTGTGGTACATCAGTGGGGAAAGAGGAGGGGCTTGGCAGACTAACTCCTGTTCTGAATGACTTTACCTGGAGGTAATCTTTTCTGCCAGACTGAGTCTGACATTAAAAATGGAAGAGGCCAGGGACATTTTCCACCCAAAGCTCAATGGAAAGTGGCAGGTGTCAGATTTTTGCATATTTCTTTCTCTTGACTCCCAGGCTTTTGCTGACGGGGACTCGAAGGCTCCAACCTGGAAAAGCTCCAAATGAAATTCCTGCAACTAACTTAAAATACAAAGTATTTTTTAAAAGGAGGAAGGGCAGAGAGGTTAAAGGTAGGAGTGGGAATTTTCCACCTTGGAGAAGCAGTGTGATGGAGCAGTCTCATTTGTATGCCGCTAGGCAGCTGAAGATGTTCACTTGCATGCTGGTTTAGTCATTCAGAATGCTGTGACTGTGCCAGAAACATGGAACTCAAACAGGGTTTTCCTTTTGTCATTCAAGGGCAAATGGAGAGAACGGCTCACTAGGCAGGTCCTTTGGCTAACCCCTCCTGGGTTACCAGCTGCACCTTCTTTTGTATATTAGATTCAAATATGTGTATCCTGTGTGTAAGCTACTTCACAGTATCATGCAATTTAGTAGTCTACCGCCAGATGAGGAACAGATGCTGCAAGAAAGTAGATCCCAAATTTAGGTGACTCATTTCCTGCTCCTAACTGAAACATGACGAATCTGTCTTGTGCAACACTTGTGTCTTTTGTCATGGCAATAAATTTCATGGAATTAATCAAGCCTGCAGTCTGTGACTTGGATAAGATACAGTCTTGGAACTCGAGACATGCGATGACGATAATGTGCTTTAACCAGTTACTCTGTGTGACAGTTATTCATAATCTTAGGCTACTATGATTGCAAAGTGGTGCAGCTCAGTTTAGATTGTGACTGTGTGTCCTGGTAAGGGTGATATTTCTGAAGCAGCAGCACTTTCATTGCTGTATTGTATCCTATTCCACTACTACAAGCTTACCAATGAGTCCTGTCTCAGCTGCGGTTGTGGTCATACACAAGAATATTCTCCCTGCCTACTGGAAGATAAGAACCTGAATAATAGAACAACTTTACTTGATCAGAGCCAAGAAGTCCAGAAACTGCAGTATTCTCTCTGTGAAGCTGGTTGGTAATAAAAGCTTAGTGGATGAGTATAAGAAGGAGGCAAGTACAGTATGACCTTCTCCTTTGCATCATCCTCTTGTTTTACAAGGAGTGATTTGGAGATTCCTCAAGCCAGAGGCTGTAACTGCCTCCCAATGTTTGAAGATTGAGAAAATAAACTATTTTAACTCAATGGAGCTGGGGAAATTGGAAGAAAAAGGCTGCTGTTTTCAGCTAGTCTATTCATGACTCAGTACTGTTGCATACAGTATACGGCTCAGTATTTCATGTCATTGCTTCTGCAAAGTTTCAGAAAGCATAAACAGTCTTAGGCTTTAATGCGAGTCACTGTATGCTTAGTTATGCTTACAACTATGCATTTAGATAAGATGGTCTATCAACATCTTGTGTTACAGGATAAAGTATGTGCATTACTGCAACTGAATTCCTTAAAGCACCTCGTGTTTTTGTACTTCTGCTGTGTTATTCCTGTGCTTAAAAAGATTTAGATACTGTATGTTAAAGCACACAGATGACGACTTCTCTGACTCTATTAATAGAAAATCAGTCCTTTAATTCTAGTGTATGTTAAAAGTTGAGCTTTGCATGTTCTTTCAGTATGTAGCACTGAATTATTTATGAGTGACCTTAAAAAGCAAGGACAAAACCCCTCAGTTAATGGAGATGCTTTCAAAATGTAAATATCTTTCATAAGCACATTGTGTGTCTGGAACTGAAGACAAAATAACATGTCTAGGAGATGATAAAGGAAAAAGCTCTTTGGAACATAAATTGTAGGAAGCTGTGCCCTGCTGTCTCTGAGCAGGGGAATCCTGGGTGGTCTGTCACTTGTAAAGAAGCAAGTTCTGACATTGTGCAGCATCCAGACATAGCTTTCTTATGCTGTATCCCATTACTCAGAGTGAGGAGAAAAACAGATAATTCACCAAGTAGTCCATTTCCTGGGAAAAGGGAACACTTGATTACTGATTCTGCTATCGTTAAATGAAGAGGGGTATGTGGGGGTTTGCTAACAGATGGAACAGGCCGTGTTCTAACCCTTGCCCTGATGTTAGCATGGAGTTTAAACAGAAGTGACCTTGGCCTTTCAGACAAAAGGATATTGCCATTAGTTTTTGGCACTAACTTTTCTATCCCACGTAGTTGGCTGGTTTGGCTCCTTGCTTTTCCTGCACTACCACCTTTTGTTTAGCAGGAGGATTGTGATCACTGAATAACTGGAGTTGCTAATCCTCTGGTTTTGCTGAGTTTGTGAAGTGGAATGGGAGAAAGCCTTGCCTAAAGTAAGACTTTCTCCCATTCCACTTCATAAACTCAGCAAAACGGACTTGTTCCTCTACAAACACTAGTGAATGTGATAGTAGCTTCTCTGTTCATGCAGGTCACTCTTCCTTTCTCTGTTGTGTTTTGTTCAGTCGCTTCTAAGTGAAGCCTTTGCTGACTCTGAAGTGTTGGCTGTGAGCTGGCCTTTACCTTGCCTCACATGAACTGCAACTTCAGTGAGTTCAAGTAGGAATGCTGAGCAGTTAGATGCTGGGGAGCAGCAGCTGCATCAGTGCATTGGTGCTATCTCCCACAGTGTATATAAAATCACCTCAGTGTCAAGGACAGCAGTCTGGATTCTTCCTTTCATCCTCTTTGCAAGAAGCCCTTCTTAATTCCCACATGTCCTGTTATTGTGATGTGAAAATCTGTTTCCCTCTTAGACTGTGTGGGACAGGGGTGAGAGGGAAAACTGATGTGGAGGGAGCAGCAAATATTCCTCTTTAAGAATTAGAGACTAACTACAAGATGTAGGCTCTCTGCACTACCAAGGATAAGTGATTTGTTTGTTGTTCTGTTGACTGATGCTCTGAAAGTGGATCTTCATTCAAAGGTCTAGATGGACAGCTCTGCAGCCCTCAATTTAGCCAATCCTCAGAATAATTTGGCAGCAGATCTGATATGACCTCACTACAGAGGAATGATTGGATGTCTCAAGGGAAGAAAGGGGCTTGAAGTACCTATGTAATAGAGAATGAAGACAGGAGATTTAACTTGAACGTCTCAGCTGCTGATCAAAAGTGTGATGCCAGTGTTGTAATGTGAACTTAAGGCTGGATGTGCACCTCAACAATCGGGTTCCATGCTGCTTGCTGAGTCTTTTGGGCCTGCATGCTCTGACATGGCTACATGGACCTTTTGGGAACTGTCCCTTGGTGTCTGAATGCAGAAGTTCCCCACTCTAGTGACTATAACTAGAAACCTGTTAAAAGGAAAAGTATGTTCCAGGCAGATATGCAAGTTGTTACAGAAAATGTTACAGATCCTGTGGGTTTTTTTGAGTGTCTAGCTACAAAAATGAAAGAAATGTTACTTATTGAATAATTCACAGATTGTGCTCTGTCAGGATTAGTGCCTCTAATGGGGCAGATGCCTATTGACATTACTGGGTTTCTGTGTTCAATTCTTGGTTACTGTGTGTTATTTTTGATAAACTATAGGGTCAGATGGAGGAACAAATTGCAAGAAGGATGAGGATGCAGTGTTGTAACCAAACACCTCTCCCTTCATTTTCTAAAGGAGCTGGGGTGTTACAGTGGAAGGTAAAAGAACTGAAATTGCTTTTTTCCCTGGAACTTTGTTGTTGAACAGATCATGAATTTGAGAATTGCAGCGAAAGCCACCCTTTAATGTGACATAAATTCCATGCTGACCTGTGTCACCTGAGAACTGGTTCTGTTCTTTGTCTTAGAATTCCCAGTTTTCACAGACTAATCCTCTAATTTAGGCCAGAGGGAAAGGTCTCATCCATTTGGTTCTACTGCCCTATGTTTGCCCAGTTTGGTGTGAAAGCAGAACTGGAAGCTGCTGTTACCCAGGTGTATCTGTGTCTTGGCAATAGCTCAGTTTTGCTATGAGAGTACATCTAGATGCCTGATGAGAAGAGACAGGTAATTCTTGAGAGAAGGGCAGTAGTCCTGGAACTCCCTCAATCAGTGCTCACTTCCTGACTCTATTATAGAAGTTGTGGGTGATGTGGAGCTATTTGCTTCACCTCTCAATGGCCAGGTTGCCTATGTGTGCAAGGAGAACTATCATTTCATGTTTCTTGCTCCATTAGTGTTTACAGAGCAGACAATTCATAATGGGTACATGGGTAGTCCCTCTTGGACCAGAGTTTTGGCCTGTCCAGGGGACTCTTTTCCACAGGAGCTCAGGGAAAAGTCACTCCCAAACTGGAAAATGATGGGAGGAGAAACAAGAACAAAGCACTGAAGGCGTTAATAGCCTGCCTTGCCTTCAGGGGAAGGACATGAGATGAGGGAAGCCTTTCAAATGTGTTGTGGTTTTAGTGTTTGAAGCATAGAAACTTGACTTGGGTGGGATAAATCTGAATAAACTTGCGGCCTGTTATTTGTCTGGCAGGAAGGCACATCTACCTTCTTTCAGGGGGCCTCTGCCATTCATGCATGCACACACAGCACATAGTTCGTGGTATTTGTCTGTAAGGGGTTTTTTTTCCTTCAGTTGGTAAGATGCTCCTGATTGCTGGTAGTTTGGGAGTGCAACCTACTCCTGCTTTGTGTTTTGCACAGTGAAGTAGAAAATGTCACCTTGTTTCAGATTCTCCTCTGTCACATTGATTACCAAGATCTTGGAGAAGGGCAGAATGATCTTTAGCAGCAGAAACCCATGATTCTTGCAGCTTTCATGCTCTGCAGGAAACACTAAGAAATTGTTCAGCCTGGCTATCAATATCCAATGGAGTTAGAAATAAGACTATTTCTTATTCCTGTTTTGATTAGGGATCCGTGCTTTTCTGCTGGTTTGTGCCTTTAGTGTAGTATTGATAATGAAATCAATGTGCCAGTTGCACCCGGTGCTCAGACAAGCGAGGTAAAGACAAGGACTGATTTTAAAAGCTTTGTATCACCTGAAGGTTTTAAAGATGTAAATTGATTCAAAGGTGGTATCATTGTGGCTAGACTGTGGTCTGGAGCTAAGACAGGATAACGTGGGATGTGTCTCCCTGTAGGTCTTCCACCATAACTAGATGTGCTACTTCATTCTATAGCCTACATTGAGAATGAAATCATTTCACTTTGATCCTTATCTAGTGGTTTGCTGTGGCTAAAAATCTTTCCTTATAGTATATAGTTTGTGGGTATTAACATATCTTATGAGTGTTTGTTAAATTGCTACCATGAGAAAGGAAAAAATCTATTGGTTTTTTGCTAAAGAGAAGTATACTTATGTCACTGAGCTAAATGGAAATGCAACACTTCTCAGCAATTGCTGGTCACAGCACCTGAACAGAAAATCAGGGTATATTTATCATCTGAAGGTGGAAAAGGAAAAAATCTCAGTGTAGCAACTTGGAATGGAACAAGGGACATGGATGGAAGTTCTATACTAGTCATTTAGAATTTGAGGTATATGTCAAGCCCAATGAATCAGAGTGCTTCTGTTCATGTTATTGTTATGAAAATTAGGGCTGGAGGAGATGTGCAACAGGGTGAAACCACTGGGGCATGTGTGGTGAATTGCTGGAATTCTCGACATTCCGGTAACAGTGGTACCCTTCCACTGGGGCTCCAGCCAAGGTGAGGAATGTTCCAAGGCTGCCTGGGGATGACTGGTGATTCCTGCTCTCACTTCCCAGCTTGGCCAGGCAACAGGAGCTCCTGGTACGATCAGTGCTGTTCCGGGTACGGTCAGGGGATGCTATAACTGTCCAACTCATTACACAAAGTCTAACAGGAATTACTAAGATCATAGCTCATGGGTGGGAGGGGAAATGCACCACCCATGACAGACCCAGGTTTATTAATCTAGAATCCAGACTAAACATCATGCTGATGTAAGCTTCCATGTCTCATCTGTCCCTTGGAGGGGTGGTTGGCTGTTGTTTGAGTTACAGTATATTGAAAAGCCTCACTCAGATCTGTGCATGTTGATAGTAGATGCTCTACAAATGCAAAACAGATACTTTCTGACTTTATTTCTTTATCCGTGTTGGGCTAAGGGAAAACCTGGTGTTTAAAAGCCACTGTGTTTCATGAAAATGAGGTTTCCAACCTCAGTAAAAGCTTGAGATTCTCACAATTAGTTAATGAAATTCTAAGTTCTTATTCTTTTAGTAACGATGCCACCCAGTGGTCTTGATCGGTAGGAAGGTAGCAACTTGATTGCTCTCTGGTTACTTCCATCTTCTTGCTGCTGTAGTAAGAGAAAGATACTTGGTTGATTTTAATGTGCAGTTGCAAAAGCAGCAAGTAGTAACTTTGAACTTCTGGACAACTCTATCAAACGCATATCAAAGAAATACAGTGCCAATTTTCTGTGCTGTCCTCAAATGCTAGAAAACCCATAATAAATCCTTTTATGAAAGGAGTTGAAACACCTTTCTTCCTTCTAATGGAAATATCTGACCTGTTTTCAGATGCAGGGGTGGTAGAGAGAACACTTGGACTCTTTGGCCTGCAGCATCAACAAGAGTAGTTGTTAGTACATGCTGTGATACCCTGTGACAGTGATGGACAGAAGAAAACAATTCTGTTAATAGAGCACAGGGCAGTTACATGGATTTATTCTACATAAACAAGTGGAGTGGCCTATGTGTTTCCAATTGCTTAGTTGACACTTCAGGACTAAGTAACTTGTCATCTACCCAAAGCCCCTTAGCACTGATAATCTTCAATACTATGGCAATAGTATAGCCAGCACCACATCTTTCCTCCTCCGTTCCTTACCTCTGGTTTGTCAGGAATCCATCTATGCCTCACTAAGAATGAACAGCATATTCCGTGCTGGGTATGTGATACATTTCTATAGGTTTTGCAAGCTGGATCTATGTGGTTCTCCTGCAAAATGTCAGTAGTAACCTGTATATTTCTTTGTGCTACCAACGGTCTTGCTGTAAAATATAACCAAAAGAGCTTGTGGCTTGAAAAATCTGTGTCCATGTACCACTATTTTGGAGTTTTTCTGTAGAAATCTGTATTTTTGTCATTGTTTCACTGTAGAACTACCTGGGAAAACAGACACAAACCCATTGCATTTTTAGCTAAATGCTTGTAGAATCTCACAAAGAATCCCCTTGAATGTAGAGGGTTGGAGGTAAAAATAGAAATGCCTGCTTATTAGTTCATGCTGCCATTGAAATATGAGATTTCTCTGTCACAAGGAACAAGTGTGTGTGAAATGAGCTCATGGCTTGCCTGCAAACCAGAAACATCCCTTCTGTTTCCATTTCATAACAAGCATTCCTGGGGGAGACTGCCAACAGTTTTTACGTGTTAGCTGTGATTATCTCGATACACAGAATAAGCAGTGCCTGACAAGGATTTGGGCCCATCAGACGACATACTTAGCACAGAAACTACAAATGCTAAGGGGATGTGAAAGTACAGGACATGCAGTTTGTCTTACCCAGGTGTATGCCCCTGAGATGTGCAGCTATATGAACATACCGAATGTATGCATCAATGCTGTAACTTTCGGAGGCACCAGAACTGCCTGCTGGCTCTTCATCCCTGTACCGGCGATGTGTTCTATTCTAGTCATTCATCCCTGTATTTTATCCCTGAGGCGTGCCCTGTGTCCCAGTAGATGGAGCCCTTGCTGAGCCTTTCCATCTTCAGGTACTGCTGCATGTGCTAAACACACCCTGGTAGGCAAGAAATCTGGAAAGGGTTGTAAAGCAAGGGTTAGTGGGGTAAGGGGGAAAGGGCAATAGTTGAAGCTTATTTCTTTGCATGAGCTGGTCCAGAAGATAAAGAAATTGGCTCATGGGATAAGCGGAGATAAAAGAAACTGCCCTGGTAAACCCATTGCACTTAATAGCTTGAAAAAGCAGAAGCAGTTTTAACCAAAGCCTAGTGCTTCCTCCCAAGGAATTTAGGGAAGAGGATGCAGTAAGTTGGATCATGATCTAACAACAGTTTATTAAGTCGCCTCATGTCATACCACATTAAAGCTTAAAATATGTTTCTCCTCAGGCCTCCAAAGAAACTTAGTTCCTTTCCCTGGTGCTTTTATCTTTCTTGCTTTGTACTCCAATTACAAACATGCTCTTTTGCTGCTTTCCACAGTAAATTTTTTCTAGGTCATGATTTTTATCTGGCAGTGGAACTTAAGCAAGGTTAGCCTAGGTTAATGTTGAAATAAAGAGCTTTAAATAAACCCCATAAAGTCTGAGGAGAGATTATTTATGCTGGATTTCTTCCCCATTACTTTAGTGGACAGTGTACTGCATGAGATGCATTTGTGGTGTGAAAGACTGAGGTCCTGATGGCATATGCTTATGGGTATTATAGCATGTGGTACTTCTGAAGTTCTTTTTGGCTTCATTTCAAAGCAGATAGCATCTTGTCATCTTGGTTATTCCATCAGAAGGAAATATTGCCTCATCACTTTTACAGTTCTACAGTGTTTCAGTGACCTGCGCTGGTGGCTGCTTTCCACTGCTGCTTAGAAGACTTGTTAGGAGTGATCTATATGTAAAACATGCTCCTCATTGCATTATAAATGCTTCAGGGAACAAATGTCACTTTGGTGCCCAATGTCAGGGTTTGAACCCTAAAGCAAATAGCTGGGTTCTGTATGCTGGCAAACCAGGATGGTCTGCAGGTCTGTCTGCTCACAGAATGGCTATTTCCTACACATTCATATCTTGGTGGACACTGACAGGAATAGAGTGAAGCAGATTGTATAGAAAACAGATGGTTGCTTCAGCTGCTCACAGATGTCACAGCAAATACCTGTGTATGCTTTTATGTGTTTCTGGAGCCTAACAAAATCCCCTGAAGGCAAAATGAGGAGCCAGGACTTGAGCAATTAACAAGATTTCATGCAGTCCTATGCTGCTTGCGTGAAAGTCCTTCATATAAGGCTGGCTGGGAAGGCTGCTATTTACCATAAGAGGAAAGCAAATTCAGGCTGGAAGGTGCTTATTAGGCAATGCTAATTGCTGGTTGATGTGTTGTCTTGCTTGTGGGGAAAGGACATTTTACTGTGGAAAGGAATTTCATGCAAGCAAATGTATGCAAATATGTCTTTTGAATTGCTGAACATAAGAAGGATTCAAGAGGTATAGTTTTTTGTGCTCTAGAATACATAATAAGGTGTAAGAGGGCATATAAGGACTGTGGGTTCTCCCACATGACAGAAGCACCGTTGAGAACTTAGAGCAGAGATGTCTAAAATGAGGTATGTGGTAGAGAGTACACTGATGGCACAGGGTGTTCGGGAAGTGTGACTCTTAAGCATTGGCAGGGGTTTTGTAAGACACAGTGTTGTTTGAGATTGCTTCTCTGCTTTCCCCACCATCATAACTGCCAGATTTTCAGCTTCATAGAAGTGGTAATCAGCAAAAGGGTTTGCATCACTGAAACAGATGAACAGAAGCTCTGACCTCAAGGATAAATGGTTGAAAATGGTGTCTAGTTGATTGTTGTCACTCAGAACACATTGAAAGACCTTACTTCTAACTCTTCTGAGGTACTGTGATAATCCCCCAGGCCCCACTTCAACAGTAGGGTACATGAAATGTATTTCTATCATGACTTAACATGTAGGAACCTTAAGCATGGACAAGGAGTCTGTTTTGCTGTGTAAACACTGTATAATATATAGTTCCTGCCCTACCAAGTATATTCTGCATACAAATTAAGTCAGAGAAAGCTTTAAATAACTTGAGCAATTGTTGGCATGCTGCAAAGAGGCAAGGCCATACCACATCCTGTTCACTGGAGCTTTGTGGTTGACATCAGAGCAGCTTCTTTAGGCTGAAAGATGCAGAAGGATAGAGAAAAGAATGCTGGAGTTCCTCTTCCTGAGGACAATGACTCATTTTCTCTAAAGGGAAAGTTTCTGCTCCTTTACGAGAGAGTAAAATGATACTTCCCAGTAGAGCTTTTAAACCTCTCCCCAAGGACCTGTGGAAAGGGTGGTCAGACTACTTGAAAACCTTGGTGTACTGGAATACTCCTTAGTGAGGAGACTGCACTTGCAATGATGGTTTCTTCTTTTGTCCAGATAAAGTAGTAGTGTGAAAGATGGAGCTTTGTCAAGTAAAGCCAGAACTTGTAAAGGGCTTTGACGTCTTTAGCTGAGCAGTGGTATTCATTTATGAAGATAATCTCGGTACTAAGAGTTAAGAAGTTAAAGGAATACTTCAGGCAGTCATGCCTACTGAATGGTGTGAGTCTGTATTTATAGTATCATGCTCTTGCATTTAAGTGCTGTACTGCTTCTGTTCTTTAATGTTCCCTTTTCTGTTCTGCTAGCTTCTGGTAGTCAGTCCTGAAATCTGACTTCCCAGTTGCCAGTGATGTCCTGCTGGCATCCCTAGAGAGCAGATGATTTAAAGTAATCAGTGTTCTCAGTAGCACTTGGTGTGCCTTTCAAGTGGTTAGTGATTCAAGCTGCACTTTGAACATGTTCACAGAACGTGGAAGACAGCATATATCCTTAATGGAAATAAGGAATTTGAAGGCTTGCTGTGAAATTGGGTGGTTTGCAAACATAGTAAGAAAAGGCACACAAATTTCTGCAGCCCTGGACATATGAGGACCCACTCCTCAGGCTGGAAAACAATAGACTTGAGCACAACTGAGATGAATTAGAGCTCTCTTTAGGTGTAGAGTGAGGTTTGAGTGAAGAAACATCCTTTACATGTAAGCTTTTCTTCTGAGTGATGCTTGACACAGCCAGGTGGGCTGAAAACAAAGGGGGGATTTGTAGATGAAGTGTTGGTTAACTTGGATTCATACTGACCTTGCAGCCCTAAAATACTCCGTAGAAGCATCTTGACATTTAAGCACGGTGTCAACCACCTCTGGGTGGCAGCTTCTGAATGCAGTGTGGCAGTTCAGGATGGGAAATTCTGTGTCTCTCTGGGGAGTAACACAAACTACCTCCTGTGTGCTGTCTATGTCCTGGTGGAGGTGTCCAGTTCAGTTATAGCTTCTGTGTTAAGATCTTGGTATGCTAAAGATAGCTCTTCCCCTTTTGTATGCAATGCCTCTCTTGCCTTCTTGCACTGTACAGTGCAACGTTGTGGCTTATGTAGCAAAGTTCATGCCTTTTCCAGTCTACATAAATAAACTCACATCAGGCATCGATTTACTAAAGGGGACTAGAAGGGCTGAAACTTATAACAGAAAGCTGTCAAGGTAATGCATATTCTTGCTTCACATAATGTGATAGCGGTTCTTCCCCCCCACTCAGACTGGGGAATGCATCTGCCACTGCCTTATATAAAATGGGAAACAGCCTCTGGGAATACACTGGATGTGGTTGTATAATAAAGCCTAGCAGGGAAACACTGCAGCAGGAACACAAGTCTGGATAATACCAGCAAAAATAATTCTTTCTTCTGCATTTGATACAAACCCTGTAGCTAGGCAAAAAAAAGTTTGGCATGAAATCTTCCTATGGAGGTCCGTAATTTTCCATAGTACTGGAAATCATATTGACTGTTCCAGTCTGGCAGACCTGCTAATGCCATAACTTCTCAGTAGTCAAAGTAAATGATGTGGTGCTGGCCTTGTCTGCCGCATGTTCGGAGCCCCAAGGCTCACGATCTCCCTCCAGTTTTCCTTCTACACACAGGAGACAGGCTGAAGACGTCTACTTCTCAGTTCTAGGAGATGCTTGTTTATGCTTCCTGCTATCCAACCTGTTATCAGCCAGGAAGCTGTTCTGTATCTCACAAAGCACACATCCTGAAGGAATGACATGCTAAAAAGGGGAATTGCAAGGAGACGTCTTAAGAGAATGACTTGTCTTGACTATCTCTAGAGACAGCCCACACTTGGGTTCTTTAGAGCATTTCCCAAGTGTACATACAAGTGCTGGTAATGAGGCCTAAAAATACAGTTGAAGTAGAGGGTAAATAAAAAGTTGCTGGATCTAGATAATGGAATAATGAGGTCTTTCGTATTGGAGAGCTTAAAATTCAATTTTGTCCATCCTGGAGTGACTGGAGGGAACAATGTCTTAACAGACTTCTCCAGGTCTTGCATTGAAGCAGGCAGGAGGTTTCCCTCTATCAATTCTTGCAAACAGGGACTTGTCTCTTATATCTCATGAGTAGAATCCTCAGATTTTGTGCCATCTTTTCTGACTATTACTAAAATAATCTAATCTTTATGTAGTTATCACAGGGTAGTCTCTTGCTAGGATAAAATTCATATTTGCTGCATGTTGTTCTAGCTGAGTTCATTTGCATACCAGAAACATGCCTGTACCTTGAAACCCTTGCTAACTGGCAAATGTTTGGTGAGGATTTGGGTTCCATTACTAGAATCACCTTTATTTGTACACGTCTTCTCTGGTTTATCCTTAATAATCTTATTCCTGTTACTAATCTTAATGATCTTATTGTGTACCAATGGAAGTCACAGAGAAGGAACTTGTGTCATTTTTTTTTAAGCAGGAATAGTTCCTTACCCTTCTTGCAAAGGGAAAGAAAAAGGAACAGTGGCATACTATTTCTATTTAACTCCCTGCCTGGACATAGCTCTACTAGTGCTTAAATGAATTGCAAGAAGTTAAAAGCTCGTAACATTATCAAGCAGTTAAAGGAAGGTATTAAGAATTCAGCTAAAGCTCTGTTTCTGACTCTGTGCCACTTGGGGAGCTTTATCACTAACATGTAACTCGCATATAGCTTACAATAACCTTTCCTTAAATATAATTCCTCTCTCTATCCTTTCAGTAGCAATAGCAGCTCTGACTTAAATAAGGAATAGGCCTATAGGAATACTTGTGTTTAATAATCTTGTAAGGCTGTCAGCCTTCTCTAGGGCTTTGGAAAGGCAGTTGTGGAACTGGAGGGGACATGGTATAAAGCAACCACTTTTCCTGACCTATCTTGGGTAGGGCTAGGTTGGTGTTCACTTAAAGTTTGTTTAGTATTTAGGGATGCAGTGAGGCAGCAAAGGCAAAACTAAGAAGGTTCTTCATATGGTAAATATTCATGTGGTGCAATGGGGAATTCAGATGAAAGCAACTTAGCTACTGAAAAACACCATCAGTGTCTGGGCAAAGGCATTAGCAATTGTAATCAATGCACCTGCTGGAGAGCTTCCACAAAACACTCCTCATGTGAACAGCCAGCAGGCTTTCCTGTAGAAACCTTCTGTGCAGGGTTAAAGAAACCACCTTGGTTTGCATAAGTATAAAACGCAGTCTTGAGAGTGGTCATGCTGAAGCTTCAGGCACCCGATACTTCAGTCAATAGTACTTTGTGGTCCCCAAGTCGGTCCTGGGGATGTTTACTGTAGCTATGTTCCCACAAGACTAGAGAAGTTTGAGCTTTGAAGGCTCAATGCTCTCCCCATTTGCTCGATGCAGGTTTTTCTCCTGGTAGCACATTGGAAGCTTTTTCATTAGCTTATACTGAAGAAGAACTGTATCAGTGTTGAGCAGGAATTATGCCCTTGATATACTGATGATTTTTCACTCGCTTTGTTGTTCTCTTTGCTGCTTTAAAGATCTTCTTGAAGAATGTTGGGTTTTTGTTTTTTTTTCTTTTTTGTGTGTGTGTGGAAATGCTCGAAAGAAGGGGAAATTGAAGAGCTAAATTTGGGCAATGCATCTGTCTGTGTAGAGTGTTTATGGAACAAACATTGTGAATATGCTAAATGACTCTAATAAAACAGGCTCAAGCCCTCTCTTCTTCCCCAAGGGCCTGCCCCTGTGATTGAGAGCTGTATTAATCTTGCATTTATTATTAAACACCCTGTCCTTGAAAGAAGCCCTGAGGTCACAGTGCTCCTCATGAAGGTTTACATCTCTGGTATTTATTGTTTACTGCTGCCTCTCTGTCTCTGATGTAATCTATCAGCTTCATGCTTGTCTTGGCCTTGATGGCAATGACCACTTGGATGGGAGGGAAAAGGAGTACAGTGAAGATGTCTTGATTCTTTTCTGTGCCTGGCTTCTGGTCTTTAAAGCAAAAGCTGCTAATTGTGGCTGTTACTCTGGCAAATGACTTGGATTTTGGCCCAAGAAGGCACAACCTCTAACACTGCCCTTGAGATAGCAGTTGGTATGTGTATGCTTCCTGCAATGCACAATGAACTTCTGTATGTAGAACAAACTTTAAACACCAAGTTTATATCTGAACTTGGGTAAGCTTCTATCTGTGGAGAATTTGGTACATCTTCGCCTTTTTACAGAAAGTAGAATTCAAAGTTGCAAAATTGGAATAGTAGTTCTAAACCTGCTGACGTTTTGATGTGTGTTTTGAAAGTGGTGGTGGTACAGAACAGGCTCTTGTCATCTGCTTAGATAGCTTCAGGTAGCTTAACCTTCTGGGAGACAGGGTCTTTCCCTGAGATGTAGTTGGAATCTCTTCATTGCTATAGGTGTGGCTGTATCATGCAGTGTGCTTGATCTTCAAGTCTACCACAGTCTAGTATCAAGAAATGGGAGAGAGACAAGGTTCCTCTGCAGTGTATGACGCAATGCATGAATTCACTCAAAAATCTTAGAGTATTGATGTAACTAGAAAAACCTTTTGAGGCATGTTAATGTTGATGAAAAGTGTTTGCCTTGGTAACTCCAGGGAGCTAAGATTACTCATAGGCATACCTAAATCTATGGAATTGCTATATCTAAATGGAACTTTAAAATGCCATTTCAGGCTTTTCACTGTTCATGAATGGTAGTAGAGGCTGAAAGTGGGTAAGTTAGTCATCAGTTTCAGAAAGGGACATATCAGACAGCCTGTTAAGGACTTGATTGTCTTAATATCTTTGTTCTCCTTATCAAAGTGTTGTTGCAATAGGAACTGATGTTTGAGAAGTTTTGCTGATGTGTAATTCTGGTAGAATGCTGCCAAATATAAGATACAGAGTCATTTTACAGCATGCAAGGCTTTGATAATAGGTTTATTTCCTGAGAAGGAGGCACAAAGCTATCACATTTGCTGCTACCAGGTCTGTTTTGCCCACCCCTGTTGTTAGGGCACTCATGCTTTTGAGACTATTCCTTCTTTGCATCCAGTTACTCATCTGTGCTCTTTTGTTATTTTAAGTGGGTAGTCTGAAGTAAACAGGAGCTAAGAGTAGGATGCAATGGTTCACTAAAGAAACTCAGCACCTACAGCTGAGCATTTCTGCCAAGGGTATTCAATTGAAGAAAAGATGAACCTATTACAAGTATCTTTCCAATCTGACCTGACCTCCATAACTTGAGGAATGTCTAGTTCTATTCTAAATAGCTTGTAGACCAAAACCTCTTCATGGAAATGGTTCAGAGTAGCTTAATACTTGTGTTTTCAAGTTCTCAGCAGTCTACATGTCCTTTAATTTCCCTGCTTCAGGACTCACAGGTACTAAGATGGCTTTTGTTCTCTGATTTACTTGGTGCCTTTATTTGAAGGTAGATTTGGTTAGATGGAAGGAAATCAGGTCAAAGACCAGGACCTGCTGCTTTAATAGAAGCACCGTATCTCAGAAAAGAAGCTATTTCCTGTGTAGTATTTATTAGCTGGAAAACTATTCTTGTGATTGGTGACCAATCTTTTTTCTGGTAAGGGTATTTGAATAGTTTAAACTTGTATATAATATGGGCTAGCAAACAGTAAAATTTTTGCTGAAATACTTCCTAAGAGCGGTATCTGAGCATGCTGTTGTTTCCCAAGAGAGAAGGTGAATCCATCTTTGGTTGTGTCGTTTCACATTAGACTCTCCTGAACACTGGATTACATATTCTATCAGTCTCCAGTGGGGAACAATCCTGCAGAATGCCCAAGGGGCCTGAATAGATGTCTAGTGACCCCCTAAATCATATGCAATCACTCGGATCCCATGCTCCAGCTGCCTTATGCAACACCAGAAGCTACTCAATTTCTTCTTGAATTTCCTGTCTCTAAGTAGGCTGCTTTCCTTTCTCCCTGCTCCACTTCACTGGTAACTGGTTTGCATTCAAATTTATGGGTGGTGGGAGAGGAATAAAATCCACTGCTCTGTTTTCTGTTGGAATGGAAGGGCCAGACTTCACTTTCCTTCAGGTCTCCCCTAAGGACTTGCAGATGAAGAATGAGGTCTTTTTTGGCTTTTCTTTCTAACTGGCAGCTGAAAAAGTAAAAGCTAGTCACAGCAATTCCTAGCTGGATGGAGCCAATTGGAGTTGTGAGTGATTTAGGAGTTGGACTTGCAGTGCTGAGCTTCCAGCTGCTTTCTCTGCTTGGTTTGAGACAGAAATGAACATGTGGCCCTAAACTAATGATGTCTGAGAAGCGAAGCAATAGGATAACTGAAAGAGTTCTCTAGTGTGGATAGGGTTTTGGTCCTAAATTCTAATCCTCTCTCTGCCAGTCTCTTTCTTTCTACACAATAGTGTATTTCTGCCTTGAAGAGATACTACGTATCTTTTGGAAGTAGGGAAGACTATGTAAGTGTTAAGTCTAGTTCTGTGATTTATTTCCCTAGAGGAGAGAGAAGTGCTGTCTGTGTCTGCACAGAGAGAAAAAGCAATACTGTATTTGTATAGTAAGAGAGTAGCATTTGACTGATTATTTTGTGTCACAAACTGAATGCTGGTTAAAAATGAAATGCTGGCTTTACCCTTGAGTTGAGTCTTAGCAGAAACCTTTATATTTAGGGGAATAAATAGGAGCCTGTTGTGTAATCAGGCTTAATCCCATGTCTAGGTAGGTTATTTGAAATGTTTTCTTTCTTGTTTGTAAAATTGCTTTTCTTTTGCAGCTTATCAATATCCACATAAGTCTTGGAGGTCAAATTCCATTCTCAAAAACACTGGGTTGGCTTTGTGCTGACTCCCTGCTTGCAGAAGGCAGATTAGAGCCTGTGGGAGGTAAAATGGTAGAGTTGGTTATAGGGGTACAAAGGTTTCTTCTTTTCCCAAGGGAACAGATTTAGATGTCCAATTACATAATTACTGTGAGCACCGGAAACGTGATTTTTTGGCACTATTACTGTATTTATTTACCTCTAAAAGTCACTATTTTATGGAAATCCTTGTATGACTTTGTCATCTTAAGAGTATTTTAAGCTGTGCATTGACAGGTCTGTCTCCAAAGATGCTTTTCTGAGCCATCAGGTGGTGCATGAAGGAGTAGGCTTCTGGGAAGGGTCAGTCTTGGTTTTTATAGATGAGCACTCAAAATGAGAGATCAAGATAATCTTAACGTACAGACTCACTTGAGTAAGGGCTGTAACGTCTCTTGCACTGACCTGTGCTCTTAAACTGCAGAACATGAACAGTGCTTTGCTTGCATACACGGAGTTATCTGAAGAGCAGTGCCTCTGGTTCGGATTGTATATAGTAGAGAATGGAAGCAAAAAGTGTTTCTCCAGTGAAAGGATGGGGCTGTATTTTATGAACTACTATTACTTTCTGCTGTGAGGGGCTTAAACGCTGGCTGTGCTCCCAAGAGGAGAAGGCAAAATCACAAGAAAAAGTTACTTTAGCATGTTTTCTTGCTTAACATGGAGAGAACGATAAAACAACACAGCCAGGACTGTTAACATGCAAGTGTTGCTACATTTGTAGCAACATTTATGTACGATGTAGCAGTTAACAGGCAACACAGCCAACAACTTGAGCGGTAATCACAGCAGTGGTGCGTCTGTGCATGGGTAGTGCTGCTGCTCTGTTAGGTCAGAACAATGTGTAAGTTGTACCCTCTGCGAAGGGGCGTTTTCATACTGGGTGTTAGCGGGAGGCTGTCCTTTCTGCTTGGAAGGATTGGGAGATGTCAGTTTTTACTTGCTTTATACATGCTACTGTGTACATGACTCAAGCATTCCATGCTGAGCAGGCTAGTGCACCCTGCTGCTGTGTTGTCTCTGCTCAGATTGCATCTGCTACCCGAGATAACCTGGCTGTCTGTACTGCATGTAGACAAGCCTTTAGTCCCTAACTGCAGCTTTGTCTGGCTGCTGCAGTACTCCTTTATGCTAGATAAGGTTGTTCTCTACAAGACTACTTGTGGCTATAAGTCAGTTTGTGCCCTGAGACTTGTCAACAACAGGATGGGACCTAGTGTTGCTGTCAGAACTGTGGAGCTCTTAAGTATTGTACTGAACTGCAGATAAAAGTACGCTTAGCTATATCTAAGTCTCAGGCTACACAATGGATTTTGACTTTATTGCGGTTAATGAGAACTTGGTGTCCAAATCCCTAAAGCATGTTTTTAAGGAGAGGAAAATCTGGTCTGTGGTCACTGAATTAAGACAATGTGCAAAAAGCTAAGTAATAATCAGGGGAAGAGGATCACAGCTTATTTTGGCAGAAAGGATTGGTATGCTTTACTCAGAAATGGCTTAATGCTAGAGCAAACCTGATTACCCATTAACCTGCCCTAGCTCAGTATCTGTATCTTCTGTATGTCTTTTTTCTCAGGTATACATAATCCTGGTGTCCAAGCCTGATTCTGAGAGCAAACAAACACTTAAACTCCCAAAGAACTGTATTCTTGCTGCAGATGGTGGGGACAGATGCACAAAACCCCTGACCCTCTCTAAATCCCTCTGTAAATGGAGGAAGTATTCAGACCACTGCACTGTAAGATTCTTTCCACCTCCAGTCCTGTGTGTTGGGTAACAATGTGGAATTCAGTCTAGCATGATCTTTCCATAGCAGACCCTAGTTCTGCTTATTATGGATTTTGTTTGTACCTTTCACATCTGCAGCTCATTTTATTTTTTTGGGGGAGGGGTTGTTACTTTGGCAGCCTCTTGTCATTCCTTTCAATCTCTCTCTTTTAGACTACACTGCAAAATCCTAGCTGATGTGGAAAAGGGGTTTCTCGCAGAGAGGATGGATCAGAAAGCACAGGGGGAGGAAGATCCCTTAAGAAAAGAGAGCTCCTACTTCCTGCCCTACAGCCAGAAGAGGGTTAACCAGGCGCACAGCTCCCGTGCAGGCAGTGTGTGCACTTGGCAGTGAGAGATGTGCTCCAGTACGAGAGGAGCGGAGCAGCTCTGCTCGGTTTGACGGCTCTCAGACTGGTCCTGCATCTCCGGAGCTGGTGTCTGGCTCTGATTGAAGGGTCCCCGCCTCCCAAGCCTGCATCCCGCCTCTCCGGAATGGGATCTTCCCCTCTTCGCTTGGTGGCGTCTGACCTGGGCATGCTGCTGTGAGGTGCTGGCTGGCTGGCTGATGAATGAGTGCCCCTCCAAGCAGAGCCGGGTAAGACAGCCTTACTCTTGTTCCCATTCCAGCTGGGAGTCGGTGGCAGTACTGTAGGCACTGGGTTGAGATGGTCTGTGGGCAACCAGGCAGATATATGATGGTAGTGGTCTCTTAGCATGGAATAAAAAGTACAGGTCTTGGGGATGCTGTCATACTGTCCCCTCTGGAGGTGGCTAAGAGGGGACTTGCATGATCTTCCCAGCTATGTTCTCTATTTGAAGCATTGAAGTTACTGCAAGTCAATAGTAAAGCTATTAACATGGACTGTTGAAAAGGCTGTGATGGGAAAGATGGGCTTGTATTTTTGGAGGGAGAAGAAATTCTGTTACTTTTCACTTGCTTAATTTCACGAGATGAACATCTCTTTGAGAGGGATGTTTTGAGAGTCACAGTATTAAAATACTACATACCATGTAAGAATAGAAGGTATGTTTCTTTCTACACAGGAAGGTTGGTATGTTCAAATAGCTGTATACTTAATAACATCGTGTTTTGTGGACCTCCTGGATATTGCAAAACAGTTGTGCAGATACTGCTTCAATTTTAAAAGCAAGCTTTTCATTCTGTTCTCATATCTCAATTTTGTTCTTTTTTCCCTTCTAATTTAGTTGGGTTTTTAAAGAGCTTTTTGGTCTTTCAACGCATATTTCTAGCTTACACATCTAAGTGATTGCCTTGGAAATAGCATGCTAAATGTAAGTTAGGCTACTGAATGCAGCAGGTTAATCTAGCCTTCTCATTTGAGTTGTCAGAAAAGCTATTGCAACAAATGGATATCAGTCTGGCCACACTTTCCATAGCTAGTTGTGCTTTTAGAATGAACTTGATGCGCCTGAATATATTGTATGCTTCATACAGATACACATACATGTATGATAGGCATTACATAGCACAGTAAAGGAATAGAGTTGCCAAATATCCTTGGTTAGAGTGTGGGCTGTGCTAGGTGAGGATTCGACCACACATGGATTATTCAGTGGATACACTTGGCTCGTAACATGTATGCCCACCTAATCTTATTAAGAGTGAGCCTTCTTAGAAGCAGGCATTAGGCCTTAAATAAAAGATGACACTGTTAATCTTGGTTTTTAGCAGGTTGTGATTCTCTGAATGGTTGGCAAAGAAGACTTAAAATATTAGCTCTGTATGTTTGAGTACAGAGTAAATGCAGATGTTGTCACTGGAATTCTGATCATATTGTCAAACTCTGAAAGAAAACAAGCAGGTGAAAGCTTAAGGTCTAGGAAGCATTGTTTCCTTTTTGTTTAGTCTTTTCCACAGCTATTTAGTGCCCTGTTGCTTATAGCAATTGCAAGTAATATAAACTGACATGAAAGAGTACTATGATTTGTGACCAGAGCTGATCTGCTTGTCTTTCATTTCTCTAATAACAAAAGATTGCATCCTGTGTTGTATAATCCATTGTGCCTGTGTGCATATTTCATGAAAGCCTGCTGAAGCAAATAGGGGAAAAGATAATTTAATGTCAATATGGAGAGATCAGGTGCTGTTCCCATCATCTGCTTTTGACCTTTCCCATACAAGAAGCCTGGAAGAACTGGGTAAATGTTAAACAAGAGGTTTGTTACAGAGTTATATGAATTTTCATGTATTAAAGAATGACAGTGATTTGCATTCTGCTTTATTTGGATTAGATGAGCTCTGAATGGGTTTTGTTTCTTTCCTTTTGCAAACTATATTCTATTTGCAAACTTTAAGAAGACTGGAGCTCAGGTAAACCATACGTTTAAGGCTTGAAGCTGCTTCTGTTGCCTTTTTCCTCCCTAAGCAGGGAAATAGGTGAGTGAATACTTAAATCTTTGGCATATCCTAGAGAGAACTTTGGTCTCTTCACACTTCACAGCATCAATTTTGGTTTGTGAATGTTTATCATTGAAATTTATCTGGTAATTTATCAATTCTTTACTAGGAAGTCAAAGATCAATGACTTTGTCTAGGGAAAAAAGAATGTTAGGAAATAGCATAATGAGAGCACCACCTAATGATGCTTTAGATGGTTCCATGTGTGCCAAGGAGGTGTGCTGTTGAGGTCCCTCAACTTTTTGGGCAGGTACAGGCTCTAAGGCACACACCCCTTCAAGCACCATGCCTTACATTGGCTTAAAGTCTTTTTCATTTGAATTCCACAAAGGAAAGAGGATTCTGCTTATTCACTTGAGCAGGAGTGTATTTTGACCTTGGTGATCAGTACCATGTATAACTAGCAAGTGATTTCTAGAGTGAAGGATATTTATGGCAAGGCTGTGCATACTGCTGCAGGGCAGAAAACACATTCTGATTACCTTGCATCTTGAAAGAATGCTGAATCTTGGAGGGGACTGTCATCCCCAGGTAGAAAATGAAGCAAGAGCCACACCTGGCAGGAAATAATCTTACTGTAAGCTTGGCTAAACTTTCTATGAAGGTTCCATTTATAGAAGACAAAGACTGTTGTCTGTGCTGGTAGCTAGGCTGTAATGTGCTTATACAAGAGGTGAATTTAAGCAGAGAGCTTGGGAACTTGTTCAGTTCTACATAGAACTGCCATTTACTATTTCTAAAGCATCTGTTGCTCTTGAATCACTGAGTGACTTATGTCTTATTTAACATAACTATGACTATTCACACTCCATTGGATTTTTTTTTTTTTGCAAAAAGATTTCTGAAGCAAAGCTTTTGTTTTGAACCAAATTTGATTTGTAGCATGAGGGGTGAGGTACTGGAGTTCTGGGCGTCTTGGTTAAAGAAGAATCTTCTATTGGTTTGGGGATGAGTAGTAAAGTGAAACAACAATAGCAGAACTCTCTGTAGAAGAAGAGGAAGGACAAAGCATAGTCTTACCTGACAAAGAATACAATCATATTTTCATGAGCTTTTATGGCATGTTTCATTTTCTGAAGGAAAAAAAAGTTGCTGATTATAACACTGTGTATTTGTCAGCATGTTTGTTTGGCATGTCTGTGATAAGCCTTTTCTTTTAGTATATCATGCTGCTTCTGTATGCATGGCTTTTATGTGTGGCAGAGCAAGATGCTGCCCCACATTCAACCGTTGTCACATGTTATGCATGCTGCAGTCCATGAATTTGTGACCTGTGCCATTCCCCTGATACTATAGATGCTTACTTGCCATTTGTCATGTCTGTTCTAAGCTACTTAATGCAAAGGTGGCACACAAGTTGATTAGTAATCTACTCTGGAAATAGAGAGATCTCAGGTCTCAGAACAGAGTTGGGTGTAAGTTTCTATGGTAATGAAATACAAATTAGTAACTCCCTTGTGCTTCCATGCCCTGGTATGTCTTTGTAGGGAGGCAGGTGCAGGGTGAAGGTAAAGATATTGTCAGTCCTGTGGTTTGAAACGTTACCTCCTCAAAAGAGGTAATCAAACAATATGGAAGCTCAACTGGATCAAGTGTGTGGTCAGCAGCTTACTGGGTGTACATGTAGTGAATTTCATGGCGTTCCATATATACACATTAACAGTCTGAAACTATGTCCTCGATCTTGAAAGCCTTGCCTTTGTCTACAGTCTAGCTACTTGTGAAAGCCTGTTGTTCTTGGATGGCAGATGAACCGTAAGATCTATATTTTAAACTTCTATTTAAAGATGCAATGACAGGTTGGTTCAAGAGCTAACATAGGACATGTGAAGGCTTGAGTGAGTTTTGTCTCTGCTCCCTTGTAGACTTCAGGGGTGACAGTAAGTCATTTATGAATACGCTGGTATTGATTTTGCTGGTATCTGAACATCTAAATACTGCTGAATGAGCCTAAGCAGTGCTGGCCCTTAGCCTCTGGCAGGGAGGATGCCAACATCATCCTAAAGGATGCTGTAACAGATAGAGGACAAATGGATAAATGCTCTATAGTTGTAATGGGGACCAGATGAACAACTTAATTGATTACTAGAGTTGTTATTGCTTTTAGACTAGTGCTACAGTTCTTCCCTCTGCTTTCCTCCAGACTGCTTAGATTTGCTTCTTCCAGAGACAATCTTTTCTCTTGCTTTTGTGGTAGCTTTACCAATTACTTCCTCCGAGACATCATGTGTTCTGGACGCCTTTACTTAGCTTTGAGTACTCTGAGACTGCTTGCTGTGCCATTCCCATATCTGGGTATGTGATTTAGCTTGAAAGCTTGATGTGAAAGAAAATGGTAGCCCTGTTGCCTGTGGCAGTGCCCACTGATGTTGCTCCACTTCAGAGAATTGTGCTGTTATTTGCCTGTTGCTTGTCAGCCTTGCACAGCAGTGCTCTGGACTTGTGAATATTGCCCTGCTTCTGTGGGGTGCTACACTAATGTTGCTGTGGGGTGTCTTGAGCCACTGAAGATGGATGCTGTATAACAAAAATGTGGCATTCTACCACCACAAGATCATCAAAACGTGTGGTGTCCTATGTAGTGTCTCCTGCCTGTAAACTAAGAATCAAGTCATGCTCTTCAGCTGTACTGTTTGGAAGTCTATCTAGTTCCTATTGATTCAGTTTTACTTCTGTTATCAGCTTTTATTCCATTTCCAGCACTTCTCTCCCATGCCCGCATCTTTCTGCATCCTTATTTCACTCTCCCCTCATCCTTTGGATGTTTGGAAAGGTGGACATCAAGGAACTGGGTTTTTAGAAGGGTGATGATAACTGTAAAATAGTTTAAAATTGAGAGACTTTTGTAAGGGATGGAAAATGGCATGTTCTGGCCTTGTGACTGTACCTACTGATGAGAAGAAAGAATTGGGGCATAGGGATGGAGGTGTTTCAGATCTGGGAGTAGAATAACTTGCCCTATTCACAGATGAGAATGACCATGTGATGTTCTAGCCTTGTAGCTGCCATGTTTTGTGCTGTGGTATGTTGGGCTTTTCTGCAATGTACACCCAAATCTCAAACAGCTGCCCTGTGTTTTTTTCCACCACCTCTTCCTTGTGAGACAAATGGATCAATAGCATTACTTGTCTCCTATGTGTACTCCATTGGAAGGAAGAGGGATTGGCAATGTTAAGTATGACCATCTTCAGACTTCATGTCTTCTGAGAGAAGCTAAGGTAAAAGAACAAGCTGTTGTCTCAGCCTGTGGTGTGCCACTCATCACTGTGACACATGATGCAGTAGAAAGGGTAGACACCTGCAAGCTGTAGAACCTTGGTGCCCTCTTGCCACCTTAAGCAAGGAGGGAACCTATCCAAAAAGGAACAGTTTACCTGATCTGCCAGGCTTGGTTTTCAAATTAATTGTATAACATGTGGAACAGAACATATACAGGGAAGGAAGACATATCTTCCCCTGTGCCTTGCTTATCTAATGCTAAACTAACCAGGTGGCTCAGAACCTGAAACCGTTTGTGGTATTTGGGGGGATCTTTGCTTTTGGTAAGGCAGAGCACAGCTGGGTAAGGAAATTAAACTTAAAGGCTCTGTGCTAGTGTAGGCTGTAGTGCTGATTGAGTGTGAGATTTCTGCAGCTTTCTCTCACATTTCCATTTCTAACTAGGTCATTTACAGTAACCATGCTTTGCTGGCAGGTCTGATGACTGCAGTACAGCCACATGTTTTCTCTATTCCAATTCTTACTTAATGAAAAAGGAATTTATTTTAAGCAGCTCTCATGTAAAAATCTGTAGTAGGGGGTGTCAGGGAGACCAGAATTGGCATGCTTGCAGGTCCCAATATATACCTTAGGTTATGTGATGATACCACGCTTCTGGAACTGTGTTACCTTCTTATGCTTTTATCTCTGTGGCAGGAAAAGAGGACAAATAGCCTCCAACATTAACAGATAATCTGTGTTGAAATGAAAGTTAAATCAAGAAGCAGCTCTGATGTACTGCTGGGATTGAGGTGAAACTGCAGAGTCTAGCTAATGACTTCCTAGTTGGCTGAGGCTTGAGTCCCGGGAGAGAGCACTGTTGGGTTAATAATCTTTTTTTAACCCAAATGATTCATGATCCTTCAGCTCGCAGTATTTGCTGGTGGAGTATTTATAAGTTCTAGAAAGGAAGGGAGATGTGTGGAGTACACTTATTCCACCCAAAGCTCTTTGGAGCACATATTTCTATACCCACAATTATCTACATGCAAAGCACCCAACTGTGACCTTGGATTGCAGTTTCTAGAACCCACCACATTACAACTAACTATTGCAAGGGAGAATGCTGTGAAGACAGATTGATCAAGTCTGATGTTGTCATGTAAATATAAAAAAGCACAACCCACTTTGTTACTTGTATAGTACTACTAAGGATATACTCGGATGAACTCCATTGCATACCAAAGTTTGCATGACACATTGTACACTGTGAGTCTGGCAAAGTTGCATCCAGGTAGCATTTTGTGATACAGCCTGTAAGGGCTACACATGATGGTGTGCTTCAGAGATTGCGGGCTTGGAGCAGTGACTGGGTAACTTGAAAAGATACTAGCATGTTTCTGGTAGAGCTTAGGTAGGATAAGATCTGGGGCTGTAGAATTGTTATGACAAAATGCACAGGGTATCTATGATCCAAAAAATAGGAGTGCTCTGCACAGTAAATACTGTGAAAAGAGAAACAATCAGTCCTAGGTTGCTCTGAAAGCTTTTGTTGAATGTAACTATAAGGGAGTTACTTATATTCTATGGCATCAATGCTTTTTATGCTTTCCCTCTTCTATGGGTGAGGAAACTGATGGAGAGAGAGTAAGTAACCTGTGTAATGTCAGGCATGTTTGAAGTAACAAAACCAACTTGGGTCTTCTCCTTTTGTTGATAGAACTTCTTGGCCATTACAAATTATGGTATTTCAGTAAAATGGGAACAGAATTTGGACTGGCTGGAAGTCTTAAAAGCATAAATGCTTCCAGGGCCTAACTTCTTGACAAAAAACAAAAGGTTAGTTGGATTAGTAGAGATGAAAATGAACAGCTTGGTGACAGTAGCGTGCTCAAAACCCCAATCCAACCAGGCAGGTTTACAGTCTTGCGGTAAAGAAGGTTTTAAGACTTGTTTTCCTGACAACGCCAGGTCAGTGATTGTGCTTATTACTTAGAGATTCCCCTGTGCTAGGAAAACCTCTTGAAACAGGATACCTGGAAAAGTGGGCAGCAGGATGGGGAAAATCAACAGCTTGTTCATTATGCCGATATGGTTGTTTGCTGTGATGTTTCCCATGGTTATGACTAGTCCAGCCCTAACAACAGGCATGGGAAAGATGGCTTGTTTCCATAATCAGTTCCACCCTTTGTGCTGGGAAATGGTTGCAGAAAAATCTGTTTCTGATCACTGGGCTGGAAATCACAAACTGTATATGGATACACTTACAACATTGTCTTAATCTGCATTTGTGCCTCAACCCATACCCCTTGCCCACCTTTTCACCCTCAAGTTCAGCTGTATTATGACTGAAGGAACTGTCTTGGTTCGTTTTTATCCTGGTATGCCTTGCTTCACACTCCAGAGACCCCTTTAAACAATGCTGTTGGCTGTGTGATGTTCTATGATGTGAGTCACTGCTGCTGTCATCCAGCCAAGATGTACACATATACGCTTGTCATTCTACCCTGATTTATCAATTTCTGCCCTACTCTCCAGCTATTTTTCTTCCACCAGTTTTGGTTTTTCCTTCCAATATTTAGCTTTTCCTGCCTCTGGGGTACCCAATTAATCAGTATTTCACACTTTGGTTTCAGATTCTTGAGTGGTTGGCAAGATGGAATCAATAGTCTGGAAACAGTCTTTTCAGGCCAAGGGAATTTTTGTAGCCAAATTACTTGTTTCTGCCACATCTTCCACTTGGTGGCAAAGTTGGCCAGTTTCCTGTGTTTTTCTTCTTTAAACTGCAGAACTAGTCACCAAATCTGAGATCTTTTTCTTTCATTTTCATTCCAATCTCTATCTTTTCTTTACAGGATGGGGGAAACCAGTATGTAACATTTATCTTTAAGCTCATCTGAACTGAACATCTGCTCTTCCTTGCCTTTGCCAGGAAAAGCTTTGGGGATCTAGGCTAGATAGAGGGGGGGGAATCTAGTTATTTAGTGTTAAAGCAGTCTGACTGTTGAAAGACTGGCTTCCCCCTGTGTTGCAAGGGAGGGAAAGAAAAATGTGACATGTGTGCAGAGGCTCTGGACTACCTTGGTAGCCTGAGAAGCTCTTCATTTTAATGAGACCTTTGGGTACAAAGGTGGCCGTATCTGAACTGTTACTTACCAAAGCTGGAAGAGAGCAAAATGGGGCAGCATCCCTAGAGCTTCTAACTTTGAATATCTGCAAGGCAGTCTGCTGCTTTGGACTGGGAAGTATTTCAGCCTCTGCCCTGCTATGAGATCACTTGATACTGGTGGGTTTTGGCAGCTTTGTAGCTCTTTGTGCAGTGCTGCATGGGCATCTCAGATCTGGAAATACTCAATCTCCATTTGCACCAAGTGCTGCCCCCGTGCTAGCAAGCCCTTAGAGAGCTCAGGGAGGTTTGTGCTCCCTTTCCAAGCCCTTGCAATCCTATTGCTGGAGTAAGCAGATCAGGCCAGCTGTGTGTTTACTATTTGTGTAGGTAAGCCTTTTATCTCTTAATGTGTCTTTGAGGAAGGGCCTATCTTTCATATGTAGTTAAAATTTGAAGACATGGGCCCCTAGCAACTACAGGAGCTCCTTGGCTCTAATGTTGTACAAATAGCAGCATTGTTCTGCTGTAGATACTCTCTCTATATGGGGGAGATAGACATGAGGAATTTTCTGGGGAACAGGAAATATAGCTGGAGCAGGAAATAAGAAGGAGCTTTTTAATCTCAGTAGTGGTTTATATGCCAAACTGTTGTCTTTTTCCAGTGGAGTATGCTTGGTGCCAGAGAACAGACGATACGGATTGCAGCTGGGGGATATAAAGCCAAGCACCCCACTGCTCAATGCTAGCTGTTGCAGCTCTGAACTCAATGGAGCTGCTCCACTTTATATCAGCTAAGAACTTCTGCCTGGAGTGATTTGCTTTTTAATATAGTCCTGCAGGGCCACATCTTTTCATTCATCGTCTCTTTTGACTGGTGACTGCAGAAACTGACACTGAACAGAGTCGGCCAGGTGGCATTACTGACAGTATTTCATTGGATGTGCAGAACATAATGCATGAGAGAACCTTCCAGAGAGGGAAAGTAAGTGCTTTTGGTTTGCTTTCTGCAAGCATTGCTATTGAAGGCAAAATTCTTCTCTAAAGAGGTCCAGTGCTGTTCCCAAGTTGGCTATCTCCTTTGACTTGACTTCTTGAAATGTCAATACCAAACAAAGCTTAAATTTGGATGAGAAAAGGGAGATGGCTTGAGATCTTTCCTATTTAAACACTATCGAGTACTCTCAGTTTAAACACTCTAGAGAAGAAAGGCTTAGAGTGGCTGTGGATGTCGGCACTCTATGGGCTACAAAAGAAACCTTTTAGGTGTTTAACACATGTTGTGAAGCTCCTTTTGGTAAAGCTGATGTCATTAAGTACCGTGGCTCGAATTCCAACCCTTGAAAGCCACTCCTAACCCACGTGGGGCACAGTGGCTACCGCTCTATTTATTTCTAAATGTAGCTGAGTTTTTACACACTTGTTACTATCAGATCCTGCAGTGGCTGCTTTAATCTGCTTGCTTTAAAGAGGAGATGGAGTTCTGCAGGTATGGGTTTTAGGCTGGTTTTGTAGCTTCCCTTCCCCCTATTCACAAGTCTTTTACAAATGTAGGAATCCAAGGAGTTTAATGCTGCTTATGGGTTGTTTTTCTACTGTTATTCAGTGAAGCCCTAAATGAAATTTATTCTGTAATTTAAATGTTAAGTGTAATTATTGCTGAAATGATTTGCTTACTAGTGCCCTTCACTCTCTGGTGACATCCCTTCATCCATGAAGGTTGAGCAGAAATAGAGATGAAGTTACTTGAGCCCAAAACCTGAAAGCCCTGTCTGAAAGAGGGCACTTTCTCTTGTCCTCTTTGTGGTTAAGCTTCATAATAAGAGTATGTAATTTATGATTAAAGGGCCTGCTGGTCCCTTCATTGGGTGTCTTCATCTGTTACATGGGTTAGGAAGCATGAGAACAGCAAAGAATATCTCATGTGAACTTTTCACATGAATATCTCATGGGTAAAGAAAGCACAAGACTCTTGGACTTGTTTCTGTAAGAACTTTGACAAATTGGAGGAGGCATTAAGAGGTCACTTCAATGACCACTTCCACGAGTAAGAAAAGTTTCTGAAGGGGTCTGTCCTTTTGGTGTCCTTTTCATGGGATAACATTGTGTTTCTTTTCCCTTTGGCTTCTGGCTCCCTCCAGACTCAAGAGGGAGAAGAAAACTAATCACAGCAACATAGCAAATCCATGTTAATAGTTTTACTATGAGCATGCTTGAAGGTATGTGCTGCATATGTGTTTAAATATGAAAATCAATGGGGTAGAGTTTTGTTGATGGCAAGTAAGCCACTCTGAGTAACAGCTTGGCGTATTCCAATCCAAATGTGCTGCTTCCAAAATGTCATAAAATGTATGTGTAGCATTTGACTGTCTGTGTGCCATCTGTGTGTTTTCTAGTAAAGCTCTGAATAACTTGCTAATCGTTACTGTATGTTGTTCCTTTCTTTAGCACCCTTGGATCGTAAGCAGAATTCCTGAGAGTGTTTTTCATAGGGGTTTAATTCAGCGGATGATTGTGCTTTACTGGAACTCTTATGAGGAGGGAATGAAGTCAGGAACTCCTACACCTAACTGAGTGGTTTTGATTAAGGAGTGATGCCATTAAATCAAAAGGCCCTCCTAAAGGGGAGAGCTCAGCTTCTATATGCTGAGCAAGAGAAGATGCAAGTTAATGCATCAGTATCAGACAGAAACGGAAGCAATGATATGATTTGAGGGAAGACAGGATGTATTGTAGAAGATTACTTAAGAGTAGAACAAATAAACAGTTGAGTAGCCAGTCAAGCTAATTCTTGTCAATGGTGATAGCAAATCTGTTAGAAATGCACCCTTCAAGGACGGCTGCTAGTTTGGGTTGAATTTTGGTTAAGTTACTGCAAACCTGTGGACAATGTCCCCCCTGCTTGTAGTTCTAAACTGCTATCTTCATGGCAATAATGGCACATAATTCTGCAATCAAGATGCTAGAAAGTCATGTTCTCCCTTTATGGGAATACTTGAATTGCAATGCAAGGAATATGGGTAACAAAATAATGAATTCGGAAGAAAATAGGGAATTTACATCCTGTGGAAGATCTACACTTACCTAAACAAGATAAGCATCCTCTAAGTATCTGGAATTTGCAGAACTGGGTAGGTATAAGTATTTGCCAAAGGAATGTTCTATGCTGAGGATTGGGGCAGAATAAGCAGTACTTTGACAAGAGATGAATCTGGAAGATGCTCACAACTTCTGAGTTGTAGAAAATGTTCCTTCTGTAAGTGTGGCAAGGAGGGAAGCACAATAGCCCAAGAACTGAGAGTGTTTTTCTGCTTCAGTCTGTGCAACGCTGGTATCTCTTAAGCCTACTTATACACTCCATGTAGCTGTATGATTGGCAGGCCAAGATAAACAAGACTTGTTTGTCTTTTGAGATGCCAGAAGGTGGTTATTAGAGGAGTAAAGGTATTTACTGAAGCTGTACACAGCACAGTTTTATTTGGAAGATATTTACTTAAGATTGATTTTCTTGACTTACAGATTTGTTCTTGTTCATTTCACTAACTCCTTATTAAAATTGTTTGGCTGAATGAAGCCAGTGACTTAAAATTGTAAACTTAAAGTCTAGTTCTTGCTGTAATAATGCCAGTCTTTTATCCAAAGCTCAGCTTTGGTTCTCTTCCTAAGCATATGGTGAAAACAAATTGTGAGCTCCAAAGAGACCAAATCCACATAATGCTTGAGTTTTGATGGTGCTGCTCCAGCAAACTAGTTTGCCCTTTGAGTCTGTGATGCCTTTTATCCTCATAGGTTTGTTTTAACATCCTGCAGTAGAGAAAGCAGAGCTTCCCAGCTGTAAGACCTGTTACAAGGGCTGGAGAGATGATTTAGAAAACCGGACTTGTTGCAAGACAGACAAGCACAGGCTATTCCTGAGCCTTCAAGAGGGGAGTTTTATAAGGAAAGTGTTACATGAGTTAGGTTTTGGCAAGCAATGGGGGTATGCAGAATCAGGGCAGGAAGAAGTTGGAGAGCTGTGGTGTAAGGTTGCACAAACATGAAATAGCAGGTTTGGGAAGCTGGGGCCAGGACAGGATGTTGTGTGTGCCTTTGAATTTTGCCCTACATTAACTTAATAAAAACCAAGAATAGCTCCTGAGTGCACTGTGTGTGTGTAGCCCGTCTGGCCATAAGGGGTGTTTGTGTGTGGTTTCACAGTATTTCACAAGTTCAGGGCTGTGAACTACAGCTGGGTGGATTAATGTGAGTTTCCAAACCATAATTTGAATACAAAGTTCTTTCCAGGTAAATACAAGCTGAGAATGGAAAAGGGAAACAGAATGGGAAGAAATGAGAAGGCTGAAATTCTGTACCTTTAAATCGGTATCTCAAATCAGTGACAAAGCAGCCAGATGCTGGAAAGGCTCTGATTTTTCTTTTTTATGGAAGACTTTGAGACACTGACTGTTTCCTATGCTTTACTTACCTCATCAACACTTAATGAATGAACTGAGTATTGGCTGAGATAACGTTCCTGTTTTGCAGCTAAGGGAATGAAGATGCAGATAACCAGCTGCTCAGGTAGTTTCAAATAAAGAGCGTTAAATAAGTTGGCTGAGGTTAGTGGATTTACATGTGCTGATTAAGGATCAGATACAACTCTTCTGCTCTCAGCTTCTGATCTGTCTAAATTTAACCATGAGATATCTGACAGCATGTGTTTAGCTCGGAATACTGTAGAGGGAGCTCAGGTAACTGCATCAGATGTAGATGTTTAGGGTAGCAGACTCTTGGCCACAGTGACTAGAGCACAATCCATCAATAATATGCATTGCCATGGTTTAGCTTTCTGTTTTGTGAAGGAAATGGGGATTTCCAGAAGGTTTCTTGCTGTTTCTTGTGTTAGATGGTGCTTGTTCTGGAGTCTCCTCTTCTAACATCACCTCAAAGAATAAATACCATCTTTTCCCCCCCAAAAAGGCTAATCTGGTGCCATTTGTGGGATTAAAAACTACCAGAAATCTCTCCATATCTCTCCAGAACAGGCTGGCAGATTCGTAAGGTTGAGAATAATTGGGGGTGTGTGAGTGAACTTATGGACTTCTCTTAACCTTTCATAGCTTGGATCATACTTAATGATTCTAGTTTGCACTGGACTGGCTCCTAGATTTAATAGTGGTATGATGTATTATTACCATATAGACAGATATTTGTACACCTCCAGTGTGTGGACACTGGAATCACTGGCCAGTGCCTGATGAGAAGTAGTTCTTATGCCGTTAGGTCTCGGTGCCAGTCACGAAGTAGGCAGATACCTGAATGACAGCTTGCCTGGCTCTTGTTTTACATGTTTAGAAGATGATCATAGTGGTGTCTTCCCACACAAACCCTCCCCTTCATCTCCTCTGACAGTCAGGGCTCGTTTCCATGGAGCTGGTTCATCCATACCTTAGGAAACCTTTTTTTTTCTGTTCCCCTATAGACATAATTTGAGGTTTCTATGGCAACATCTGAGGAGGGAAGGCCCATGATATCTTAAGCAAGTAAGAACTGATTCTTGGTAAGCTCTATGGATGATTGTATGCTCATAACACATATGATGGGAGGTGTTCACTGCCCTATTATTCTAGTTTACATCATATATGGTGGGGAAAAAAGCCTGAGGGACTTCCTGAGTTGATAAAGCTCAAACTTTGGAAGTTACAGTTCAGAAAGAAGAAAGGAATTAGGAGCGGTTAAACTTCACTGTCGTGCTGTGTATAGCTGTAAAGACATCCGAGATTGAAAATGAATGGTGTAACTTAATTCAATGTCAGCGAATCTTCTAGAAGGAAGCTAAGTCCTGTAAATCCATGAGATTTTTGTATTTTAATATTTAAGGAAGTTCTAAAATAATAAAATAAGTTATTTAAAAATAAACTGATTGTATCTGGATGAAAAAAATCAATTTTTCCTTTAAACCTCTATTTGGGGAAGGAAGGAAATAAAATACTCACTATAAATTACGTGAAGGCCAACACCAGCAGCATTGTGTAATTTCAGGAGAATCAGGAAGTGGAGTTCATTTGTGTTGGAAGCAGAGTGGAGATCAGGAAATGACTATATTTGAAGTAGTGGAGTCTGATCTGAGGCTCTGTGTATGGTGGGTTGATACAAGAAAGTCTTGGCTGGAGCTAGTCAAAGTTATCAGGCATTTTGTGGGGAAAACATGAAGTCAGTTCTTAACCCACCTAAAACAGTTTTGCCCCATTCTCTCCTACAACACCCCTGTTCCTCAGCCAGCTCTTTGAACTTCAGTTTGAACTGGTTGGAGGTGAGAAGAACATAGTATGTTTAAGAGTAACTGCTGATCTCTTACTTGTCACTTAGGACCAATAGTCAAGAATAGGAGCGTCCTTCATAGGCCTGCATTCCACTGCACTTCTAGAGGTGTTTTACTTGTTCTGATTGAGTCAATGAGAGGTTTTGTTGCTTGTAATGCTTTCTGGATTACACCCTGCGTCTTTGATCTTAAAAGATCCTTTAAAGAATCCTAAAGAAGGTAAAGGTGCCTAAAACTCTCTGAAGAAGCTTAGCCCTGGGTGTGTGTGTCAGTTCAGTGACTAGGAGAATTGTATTTCAGTGGTACTAACTGAGAGGAAGATGGGAAGGCTCTGCTAATGACCTGTAAATGGAAGGCAGACTGTGGCAAGTGTGAGTTTGGCTGTAGTGCTGTGAGTGTCTGGAGGCGGCTTATAAACTACTGCATTAAAGAAATTCCTGAAGAAAATCATATTAGCTTTAGAAAATGTGGGCCTTGAGTCTTCTATTGTAAAACTGTAGCTCTTTGTGTTCTTGTCACTTGCTTTTTCTTGAATTAAAGTGGCTAATAGGGAGTATGTTGTAATAAGGAATCAGTTTCACACTTGTGCATCTTTGCTACTTGGGTTACTGACAGCTGTTGTTTCACATTGTGAGCTTCAGTTCAGTGTTTGCTCCTGTGTTTTGTGTGTCTTTTCATACACAGCGCTTGAGAGTGAAGAAACTTGCATATAAGCTGAATCCCTGCTGAAATCCAACTGATAATTCTTGGGAGGGAGGAAAAAGCCCCTTCAGGCACTTCTGAGAAGTTGTATCTTTAGTGTTTGCTATGTAAGACAATCCCCTCTGTCATCTCTTGCTGCCTTCTGTCCTAAAAACAGATGCTGTGGTAAAGTTGCTTCTTAGATGAAGCACCACGTGAGGGACAATCTCATCATCATCAGTGTATGACTGCAGGCTTGAGACCCTTCTGGTCCTTGTGGCAGCTGCTGTTGTAGCAGTTGCTGCTTCCAGTTGCTTTCTGCTTGCTGAAATGCCAGAGCAAGTGCTTAATTTACTGCAGTTTCAGACAGACGACCGGTGTTGTTAATGTGAACTTTGTTAGCCGTTTGCTGCCTCTGGCTTTGAAACAGCACTTGGGATAACAGCGGGAAGGGAGGGGAAGGCAGCCACGGAAGATCCTGCCTGATTCTCGTACTTTACTCAGCGGGATTTCCTATGATCCAGTGTTCTTCCACTTCCCCCTCCTTTTTCTCTGTCTACATACAAATCCATAGTTTGCCTTCAACACCACTGCAGCTCCCAATGGTGAGGAAATGAATCCAATGCTGTGTTTTAGAGGTTTCCCTGGTGAGGATATCCACAGAAGACTGCCTATACTCTCTGCTGTTTGTTTAACTGCGTAAGTGCTGTGCAACCATGTGCATTTTGTACTGGCTATTTGAAAAGTATACTCAGAGTGTTCAACTATTTCAACTTGGGAAATTTTAGTTCAAAAGAGTAGCAGAAAGGAAGAAAGCGTGAGTAGAGGATATACAGCATTGGGTATTGAACAGCTTTGTTGTTTGTAGTTTGGGTTTGTTTTTTTAATGTGAGGTTATATAGAACAATAGCAGCTTCCTTGATGTATTTGTGAATGTGAAGGAGTTTGCTAGTGGAATTGGAGTCTCAAAGTGCTATACAGAAAAAGCATTATGATGTTATGTAGCTAAGTCTTGTAAAATAGGTTTTTGACCAATGATATACTGGTGAAATGACTTAGATACTGTTCTGCATGCTATAAATATTAGTCGGTAGTAAACTGTATTTATGAGTGTTAGATGCTGTTAACCTTCAGAAATAAGGTAGGTGGTGAGATGAGTTAAGACAGATGGAATTGGTCAGAAAAGCGTAGAGGGATCTCAGAAATGTGAGTTCATACAAGCCTTTTGTTGTTACTCAAATTGATGTTCACGTCTTTTAGCTCATTGGTGGCCTATTTGCATGGAAATAAGGGATCCGGGTCTCCTTTCTAGCATAGCTAGCTTAGGTTTAGTTTTGCTCTGGATCCCTAAAGTTACTTACCTGGGAAGTAAGTATAATTTCCTACATTAGAGGCATGTGGCAAAGATTTGACCAAGGATGAACTGTAAGCAGAGACAGAGCTGTGCATAAACCCTATGCTTTCAGTGGTTCTTCCTGGCCCCTAATTAGCAGATCACATAGACTGTAAGAGAATATCCCTGCTTAGAGTTTTATGTGGGGAAGACCAGTCAGCAGTGACATGAGATGTAGATTCACTACTCCTAGGGCAATGCTGACTTGTACATTCACAAGTTTGGTGCAGCTCCTCTGGAGAAGGACTGGTTTTCCTAGAGCCGAGAATCTCAGTTCTTCATGGATGTGAGTTTGCTGCAGTGATTTGAGACTGACAGATGATGATTATTTTTATTTGTGTGACAGAAACCTTCTGGATGTCTAGAGCAGATGCTATTGAATCCTCACTTCTTGAGGGGGAGAGACTCAGCCTGCAAAAATCCATCTGTCTGGGCTTCTGCCTCATTATTAAGTGTTCTATAGTTTAGACTAAGTGGGCTGATCGTTTTGATCTGAGCTGTTAGGAGATGTATTTTCATGTCTCGGGCATACAGCTCTTTGTGTAGGTATTTGTATACCTGATTTGTCTGATGGTCTAAGCTTGGAAAAGAGGAGCAACAGGTCTCACACAGCACTTCATTCCACAGAGCACAATACCTTGTAAAAGACGCATTAGCAATTATTCTTATCCCAAAATCCTGCTTGGTATGGGGGTACAAATTTCACTGACAGTTGGTGACTGTTCTATAATATTCAAGGATTATCTGAAGATCCTGTTTAACTATGACTGCAGAAACAAAGTATATGAGTACAGACAAATCACGTTCCCTTCTATGCCTTAGTTTTGTTAGGTAGGAGTATTAATTACCTGTGTTGTACAGGAGATGAAAGCTTAATTTGCTATGTGCAAGTTGGTTTTAATTTCTGCATAAGGTTAAGCAGTACATCTCAAAGACTGAACTGGGATTCTAATGTTAAGTCTATATAGTGGTCTAAGCAAATACTTCAAAGCTCATGAACTGCTTTCCAAGATGCTTAAATCAAGGGATAACTTAAACACAGGGATGTGACCATTTCACATCATTATATAAAGGTCAATAATGTGACAGGTCCAACCTTTTAGGTCAGAGATGAAACTTGCAATCATTCTCTTTGGAAGCAGACTAGATGTAGTGGAAGGGAAGGAAGGTCCACAAGTCTTCAGACTCTGTCCCAGAAAAATGGAAAGAGGTTTGCTGCATGCGTGGTGCACACTTAGTATTCAGATGAAAAGCTCTACTCAAAGAACTCTTCGGGAATTACATTGGGTAGTTGACAGTTGTCCTGCTGCTATCAGTACCTTTTAACTATGCCTAATTATAGAGCCTATTAGCTATTTTAGATCCAAATCAACCACTTAAGCTCTGTGCCTTAGATTTAATTACCAGAAGTTATTCACATCAGGGACGCTGATTCACCCAAAGTATGTAATTGCCATATTCCAGTGTATTAAAGACATTTATCTCATGCCTCACTGAGCTTCTACTTACAGGGGCTTGCCATTTAGTCTGGGCGTTTTAATTACAATTTGATAAAGGTGTCATTGTGTAGTTTAGCCCTCAGCAACCCGATGAGAGGCCCAAAAATACAATTTAAGACACTAATAAGTATCATTGGTTACTTGTATGCAATACTAGTTGGCTGGGAGGAAGTGGGAGTGAAATTGCGCAGGCAGGGATGAATGGCAGATACTTTTATAACTTATGAAAAGATTCTGCACAGAACTGAGTATTCATCCCTGCAGAGGTTATTGACTCAGATGCTGAATCTGGGCTGAATAATTTTGTGACAAAGAGGTAGAACTTTGCAAACTAAGTTCAAAGATTTCATCTCTTTCCGCTTTCCAATTCTGTTCCAAAGGTAGTGGCATTGTTTGCGGGAATCGGCTTTTCCTCAGCACCCTCACTTCAGCTGGAATTTGAACCTGGGAATAACATGTTGTTCTGCTTGTAAATGATTAGTTCAGTCTTTGAAATGTACTGCACAACCTTATGCAGAAATTAAAACCAACCAAACCCAACCAAACAAAAACCAGCCCACTGTTTGAGCTCTGTAGGATTCAGTTATGGGGAGTCAAATAGTTTTAATTCTGTAGCAGTTAGTGGGGGAAGAGGCTAAAATCTGGAACTGAATCTTTCCTGGTGTAATTCTGGCTTGATTGATTTATACCAGTGGTTTAATTGTTCCTCAGCAAATCCTATGTACCGTATCTTGAACAACTGGCTAGTGAAGCCTGTCTGCAGCTAGCTTGGTCCTTCAGCGTTGCTTTAGAACGTTGTCCAGCGAGAGACTCTTATTCCTGAAGATTTTCTCAGGATAGCTCCCTGAACTTGGAGGAAAAGACCCAGCTTGGGCTGGGACCTCTTAGGCTGATTGTGTCTCTTCATCCTGTGCCGGTTTGGTCCTTGATCTACTAATGCCTGCTCATCAACTTTTTTTCCTTTGTCAGTGCATCTGAGGTAACTTCACCACCTCTTGAGATGTTTTTGCTGATGGCTTATCAGTACATGGGCTCTTCCCAAGAGAGTAGCACTGAAAGTGTGTAGTAACATTTAGTGGCAACTAACGAGTTCCATATACAACATATAACAACGTATACAGCATTGTGTTAAACGTAATTCCTGTGTACCTGTACTTAGCAGTATGTTAGAGGCAGGGCACCGTTTGAAATGCAAACTCCATGCTGACTGCATAGCACAAGCCAAGCTGTCATCCTGCCTGCAGCTTCTCGAACGCTAGAGAGCAGCAGGGGCCTGCTGGTGAAGGGTCCCCAGCAGCTCTTTTGCTTCTGCCATACTCGGTCCTCAGAGAATCTGCGGGGCTGTGGACTTTGGAATGCAGGAAGAGGAATCCGGACCAAGCGTAAAATGCCTCTTGTTTTAGGACACATCCAAGAAACCTCAAGTTGAACAAGCAATTCATCGTGGATGCTCCACTTATATCACAGCTCAGGTGGTGAGACACAGATTTGTAACCAATGTAAGATGCTATCTTTTCCAGAATTTAAGTAGGTGTCAAATAAAAGCCCCATTTAGTTGGATGAAGGAGAAATCATGTAGCCCCTGTTCCAAGCAGCTTGTATCCTGTGTTATGTATAGCTTTTTTAGGTTATCTGTTTTTCTTCTTCACGTAGGCACCAGTGCAGGCAGTAGTATCACATTGCAGTCATCTCAGCCCTTGATTTAAGAAGGAATTTGAAGATATATTTGTGTCCTTGCATTTTGGAACTCACCCGTGCCTGGAGATTATAGTAAGCATGCGGCAGTGGTTATGAAATGTGGTAGGAGCTGTAAACAAAAAGCAGAGACAAACAGCAGAGAGTGCATTATAAAGTAGTCAGAATTACATTTGAGACTATTTTCCTGTTGTTCACCACTTCCAAGTTGCAGTTCAGTCATGGTAGGAGACAAATTAGCATCACATATAATATAACTCAAGATGATGGCTGAGAATTAAAGCTCAGCAAATATTAGTGCCCAAATTTAATGAAGGGGGAAAAAAAAGACACTAAGATTGTCATACTCAGGAATTATTCATTTTCAGCTAAACAGATTTTCTAGTTCACAAGCAGTTGGATTCCAGTGCATGCTGTAGCTGTGATCAGAAAGGAGCAATAATGAACTTAGTTTTCTATTCACCACCTTGAAATGGATGCTTGCTATGTACTGTACTTGCTCTTGTTGGTAACAGGACATGGAGTTTTCAGGTCTTTTAGCTCAGATGAACTCTTAAGTCTCCTGGACTGTACATTTTGACTGTCTTTTGAAGATCACCATGTGACTGATGTACTTTCTTAAATTAAACTTAGGCAGTTGTAATATCAGACAGCTTTCTTAATCTCAATTTTATCTGAAAGGATAGTGACACATGAAATGGCTTTCTCTGAAGGACAAAAGAAGAGTAGGATATCGGAAAACCTGATATCCAGTTTTGGCAACTATTTAACTAGCTCATGCCTTGTCTCTCTGGTTTTAAGGCAAAATAAAGCCTTTTTGGGTAATCGTGCTTACAGAAAATTTACACTGGTTCCAATCCTGTGATTGCAACCAGTGATTTATGAGAGGCTATTTACAGGGTAGAAAAGGTGATGTGTAGTGGTATTCGAATCTAACATGCTTGTTGGGTAAAAGCCCTGGTATATGTATAAAAATAGGAATTATGTTTGTTCAGCATTACTTAAAACCCCAAAGAGCTGAAGTGCTGCCTGTTTGCTTCTTGCTACTGTTATACTGAAAAGCAAACAAATAAAAGCAGTTCTTTAGTTTGTGGTCATTACTGGTGCTTGTAGCTCTGCTTCCCCCAAAAGCACTTGGCTCTGACCTTGATTGAGTGCCTCTGCAGAGCTTAACCTTGCTTTCCCCATGAGTCTCACAAGAGCATAATAATGATAATTCAGAAGGAAAATACAGGAAGCAGATCTCTGGTGATAGTGCCATAACCTGACAGTTCAGAGCTATTTCATTAAAAGGTGACCATTAGCCCAATGATCCTCAGCAACTGTTTGGAACTAGGTCAGTGAGAGACTCTGGCGCTTGGAATTGTGTGTGTATATTTAGCTTATTTACAACCTATATTAGCAGTGTAACCTGCTGCTGCAGCAAAGGCATGGCTAGCCTGTGCACATGAAATAGAGCAACAGACTGCTGCTGGGGAGATGTAACTGGAAGGGTGGTGTTTCTATGTTGTAGTGCCTCTTTCTAACGTCTACAAGATCTACTGCATTCCTTAGTGTATTGTGGAAGCATTTATCAGTTGTTTCACACCTGTACATGCATACTCAGGTAGAACTTCTGCCTGAGGGACATACTGAATGCATTTTACTTATACATGATAAAGGGTACATCTACTTTGTGACACAGTGTGGGACATTGCTTTGTGATCTCAGTGTATAGAGCTATACTGTAGTCTCTACCTACTGATGCTGTAGACGTGGTACATATACTGTCTTACATGTGCTCTGTTTATGCAAGCAAGAAACATGGGTGTGAGTTTTTTAGTCTGTGCATATTTTATGAGTCAAACACATTTATGGCATGTAATGCACATAGATGGAGAGAAATCTGTGTCTGTATCATATGATACGTGTATCTTGGATATGTGCTAGGGGGAAGAAATACTTTTCATCTCAGGAAGCCAGAAATGCTGGCTTCATTTCCATAACAGCAAGTGCAGGATTATAAGTGTGAATGACAATGCCAGCTGGAAGAGGCATTTTTCAATTGTCTATGAAGTGTTTTCTAAATAGCTCTCTTCCAGATATCATGAAGAAAAATGACAGTTGTCTTCAGGCATTTGCCTTATTGAAGGAATGGTCTCTTATCAGCGTTTTTGCTGCAGTTGTGGATAATTGAGGTGGACAGGAATGGTATTCATAAAGCAATTTCTATATGCTTATTATAAGATTAGTTTACCTCTGTCCTACTGTCACTTTAGTGGCTCTTAGGAGTACAGAGCTGGTTGTGGTGGTTTCCATTGGCATTGTGCAGGTAAGACTAGAGAAAATGTTTTTTCTGGCAGACGTTCCTTTCCTTGGTATTTGCGTAAGACAAAGAAGTGTTCTGCCTCTTGCTATTCCGTAAAGAAAAAAGGAGAGAGATCATTGTTTCAGGATTGGTTTTAGTTTAGAAGACAGGAACACTTAAGACTATTCCACTTCCAACAGTGCTGTTGGTACAAAATAATGGTCTGCAGGTAACACAGTCATTTGTCTTGTTAGGCTCAGTTATAGATTCCTTTAATTTCCTATATCAAGTCATGCGAACAGCACGCAAGTCATGAGCTGGGAAGCACTGCTTTAGCCAGATATAAGTTTTAATTGGAGTCAGGCCATGCTAGAAAGGACAATACAATCCTTGCTGAAGTATTCGGTGTTTTGCTTTCTGAGCTAAAACAAAGGCTCGGCTGGGAAGCAGATCTGCATAACCCCTACTTACAGGAAGGGCACTGCATGTATTGTAGGAGTTTGAGATTCAGGTGTTTGAGCTCTAAGTTCTTGCTGAAACTGTTTTATGAACATGTCACAATAAAGCAAAATGTTTGGGATTTTAAGGGTAGGTGTTTACATGGCACTATCCAAGTGGATATTTTATTATACTAATATACTATTCCCCTGTGGTGAGCAATGCAGAATGCTGCTCAGCTGTACATCTGTGCACCTTTCAGTCCAGAGTCCAACTTCTGCTGCTTGGGTTTGAGTATCGGCTGGGTTGCTAGCAAATGCTACAAGGTCTAATTACTGCTGTGCTGAGCAGTTGTTAGGGTGTGATTTGGAATCCAGCTCTTTGCTTCCTGCATGTGGTTTAACAGAGGGAAGTAAGGATTTATTTTAATCTTCATTTTGCTGCTCTTGGGGCAAAAAAAACTTAGACATGTTCAAGGTTTTAATGAGAACTGTGAAAGTTTGTCTTTCATCTTCCCAAACAGCTGGGTGAAGTTTTTCAGGGTTTCTGTGTTCAGGTGTGGGTTAAATACAGCAATCTCGACTGACCTGACCTAGCAAAGCAGGTGTTTTAGTTGGATAGGGAAGAATGTGCTGTTCAGAGACGTTTTGTACTTGCAGGCTTGTTCTCCTGTGGTTAATGGAGTGTGCTGTGAGCTGTGACCCGTTAGTAAGTGCTCTGCAGGAGGAGGAACTCCAAGGAATTGGATGGTCCCCGTGTTTCCTTTGTGAAATGTATACAGTTCAAACCAAATGCCAGGCTTCTATGGAAATTCATTCTAGTGGATCACCCTATATTTTATGAGGGATAGTATTTACTGATCTACCCTAGAGCCCCTCCATTAGATTTATGAGAAGAAATGAGCTGCTTTGTGATACTCAAGTGGGAGATCTTGAGCAGGGTAAAGAAGCAGTGCCAAATAATTCACTTGAGTTCTAAATAGCAAAGAAAACTCAAACAGAGGAAAAGGTCCTGAAACCTTTGCCTTGCTGCCATCTTGTGCTGAATTCTTATTGCAAAGTCATGACACTGACTTAATTTGTTTTGCTTGCTGCTATCTTTGGCTCAACTGTCCCCTTTGATTTGGAGGAAGAGCACTACCTGAAGAAATCAACTGTGAAAGTACTGTCCTCATGCTGAAAAAATACATAATATGCTATATTTGATTCATGTTTGATGATTCCTGGAATTCTGGATGGTATCTGAAGAATCTGGGGATTGCTACTGTGTAGAAGGTCAAAATTTAAATGCCTAGTTAAGTGTGGTACTCTGTTAGTAAGAATTCACAGGCAGAAGTCTATAATGGTTAATGCTGTCATAAGAATTATCCCTTTTGGAATGGAAGGCACAAATAAATTGATGTTAACCTCTAAGCAGAAAGCCCTGTTGGAGTCAGCCTTTTATTCAGCCTCTTTAAGTATTGCCAACAACTAATATGTAATACAACGTATATTGCACAAGTTTTGTTTGGTTCTGGTAGGAGAGATTGGACGCAACATGGCTAAGCCTATTGCAACCCCTTTCTCTTGTCACCCATGTTGTTGGTGACAAGGATGCAATTCTGGTAGGAGCTAAGAGTTACTGCTTCTAGGTTTTGGATCAGGTATTCTTCTATAGTGCACTAAGCCCACGTGTATTCTTTGCATTTTGAGTTCCAAAGTGAGAGGTACTTTAAAGTCTAATGCTAGAGGCCAGTTTATGCAATTTATCCAAAAGCTGATTTCTTACTGACTGGAGACCTTATTGAAAGTACTTCTGTTATTTTTGGTCAAACTACAATGAAAATGGCTCTGTTCTTTGTTCAGGTGGCATGGAAGAGATATCCTCAGTGCTTCAGGGTAAAAATGTGTTTGTGTTCCTTCACAGCATGTTTTCTTGGAGGTGAAGAGGTGCTGAGACAGTGGTTTACCCAAGTAATTGGGATTTGTGGTTGTTAATGTGCAATGCTGCTTTCTGAACTGGGCTGCTTGTGGAGGAGATAGGGGCTCTAAGTATTTTATTGAGCAGGGAAGAACTGGGGAATATATGGTCCATAGGAGTGGCTCCATCTTGCTTTGTGATATACTGGGCTATCAGCCTGCTGCTGGTATTTCTTGCCTTGCAGCCTGTGAAATTTGTCATCTGTTTTGTAACACAGTGCTTGGGTTTCAGAGAACAACACATGCAGGTATCCAGTATCACAGAGCCAAAATAAAATGGACTCTGTGTGTTCAAACGATAGCAACTGCTGGTTGGTAGCGCATGATTTAAAGGGACAGATCTGTAGGGCACTAAAGGAAGAATAATCAGGCAATACATGCTGCTCACATGTATCAACAAGTTCTACGCCAAACTGTAATAGGCTTCATTCTAATTTAATAGACAAAGAGCAAAGGATGGCTAAAGCCCTGGTGTAAGGAAGTGCTCTGGTTCCAAAGATAACATGACTGTTATTGCAGAAGACTGTTGGAACGCAGAAGTAAACCCAGATAAATGTTTGTTTTTCATTTGAACTCACAAAAATAATCCAGAATTTTCAGAGGAAAAAAAGAAACCTGTTAGTTACACAATTTGGAAATCTGGCTTTTGACCTAGCAGGGGTTGCTGTGTTGTGGGTATGGCATGTTTCTCTTGCAGAACCTTCCACTTCTGCACAGAAAGCACAGTAAGTTAAACATGCTGTTGAACTGTAGGAAAAGGAAGTTTGAATAAGAAGATATAGCTTGAATTTGTCCAAGTCAGTAAGTGCAGTGATCTCCCTGCCTGACCTGACAGAGCTGCTGTAGTCAAATATTGTGCATCTGAGTGACTTTGTTAGTCTAAAGAAGTTGTATGTATCTCCTGTGTTTAAAAATATCTGCTTCTAATTAGTAAGTTCTGTTACAGTGCACGTTCAGTGCCATCTCATATTCTGTATTCATCTAGCAGGGATGACATTTTGCTGTCCCTTAAATACATGGGAAAGCTATTATAGACAGGATTGCCAAAGAATCTGGGCTGGCATTAGTTCCTGTTCATTCAGGGAAAGGATTTCTAGTTTTTCAGAGGATTTTTCTTTCTTCTTAATTCATAAGACCTCTTCTGAGGACTCCGGAAAAGATGGAATGTTTGAGTGGGAGAAAGGCAGAGAGATCGTTCATCAACCTGAAGCATTGACAACTGTTTGCTGCTCTAATGAATCTGTCATTAGACAGATCATTAAACTCCAGGAGTAGTCATTAAACAAGGATGCAGCAACGCACAGGCTCTCATGGAGGCAGTCAAACGGGGCTGCTGTGATTTGTACAGAAATAGTGCTTGGTTGTGGTTGGTAGTTTTCACTTTGTGGGTCAGGCGTTTGAGCTGTCTCTCTTGCTACACAGCTTCTCTCTTTCCTAAGAGCATCAGACATGTGGTCAGCATCCTCTCTCCAAATCAAAAATGTGCTGAGAATGGTGGAGTGCATAGAAGTGTTGCTTACTAACCAGTGAAGTGTAATTAAAGGGATAGTCCCTATGCATGTGTATGCTTTCCTAAGTGGAAGGATTCTCACGGCACGGCCCAAGAGAATGATTTTCAGATTCGTATGTGGAAAGGGGATGGGGATGGATCCCTGGTCTCACTGAAGTGAATTCCACCAGAGTTCTCTGAGGCTGAAGGTGAAGAAATTGTACTGGCATGGCCATGCAAGCAAAAAGCAGACTGGGGAAAGGGCCAGTTCTGCCTTGCTCAGGAACGTGATTACCAAATATTCCTATTGCCCAGAGCAATGTAGTATGAGTCTCTTGATTAATTAGATGACATCAGTGGGGAATTTGTGGTTTTGCAATGTCTGCTGTGCAATTTATTACCAGAGAAATCATGCAAAAGGGCAAACTTTGACCCTTCTTATTTGCAGTTATTTCTGTGATTGAGTATCTTATGTAGCTGATAAAAGATTCTGCAGGAGGTCATTCATATATGAAGCCAAACTTGCTTATGATACCCTCTAAAGGGTTACTAAGCCCTTCCCCTGAAGCTGCACATGCTGACTTAGGGATCATATAGTGGGGTTTCTATTCCCACATGCCACGAGAAGATGACAGTTGAATTCCTGTGTTAACAGCTAGCCAGTAATGCTATGTGCAGGTGGTTTCTAAATGTGTGGTGACATGATAGGAATCCTGAGTCTTTCAGCCACTTATTGCTATGTTCAGGTTTGTTGTAGAGGAGGAAGAAAAAGTATCAGCCCTTGAGAGGCAGGGAAGATGCAGAGATACTTGTGCAAGTCTCAATTATGGAATGCTGGTGTTTTGTCTAATCTGTAGATATTAATTTCTTGGAATTAAAAAAGCTTTACTTTATAGTTTTATACAAATGGGTGTTTGTGGAATGCATTTTGCTTGTGTGTGCACCTGATGCATAGACACCAAGGTGACGGGAGCTCCAGAAATAGATTTGAAGAGTTGCTCAAGCTATTATCTTACAGGATGAGCAGAGCAAAAAGGACAGTACAACAAAGTAGAATATAGTAGGATAAGGACTAAAAAACCCCAATACAACATACGATTGAAATGCTTCCTTCTCCCTTGTCCTGCTGTTATAAATCTTTATCTGATGTGCTTAGTTATCTGTGTCCTAGATGGTAGTTTTTGATGTTCAACGTCCTTGGGAAGTTTATTTTCAAACAAATCTGAGGCAGCCCATGCAAGGACAACTATTTTGATTTGGGTTGACAAATATTTTCTAACCTTAAACTAATGTTTTTTTTTAAAGGTTCGGGCTGTTGAACAATGAAAACTGAAGCTGTGATTTAGGGATGTTTGTTTTCCCTGAGAGCACACTTGAAATCCACGCAGCTGAATTCTAGTCACTCCCTGAGAGAACCTAAGTTATGTCACTTTTCCACCTGAAAATACAGCTTCATTCAGGGGGTTTTGATGGCGAATGTCACACTGATTCTTTTCCCGAGGCTACTCTTCCTCCCAGTATCTGACCCTTGGTAGAGATTCCTTAGCATATTAAATGCCTGGGAATCTTCTGTTTTAGTGTGTGTCTTTCTCCTAGTCTCAAATCTGTTGTATGTCTGCTTGTCTTTATGTGGTGTCTTTGTTGGTTCCTGGACCTGAGACCATCCATTACCCACTGTCATTTTGGAAGCAGCATTGCTCTCCAAGAACTTTAGCAGCTTTCACTCATACATGAACCAGACCTGTAAAGCCAACCAGCCTCCCAGTCCTGGTGCCACATGCTGCTACTGCTTTTACAGCTTTTCCTCAATCCCTTTCCTTCTGCGTGAGCAGTCAATGGGGACCAAAAACCCCCCACCTAGTTGTGAAAGAAAGCTGAAAGTCCAAGTTTGCTTGCTCCCTCCCTCCATGGGCTGGGCTGGCTGAGCAGGAAGGTGGGACAAGGAGAAAGCCTGTCCAATTGCCTTCTGCAGAGGGCTATTATTGCCGTCATAGCCTTTTTCATGCGGTTGATTTGCAGCAGCAGCATATTTGGTAATATAAACCCTGTCCCTTGGGATTAAGAGTGCGGTTCCACTTGCAACAGCTGCCTGCACATGTTTTACCGGCTACAGGAAAAGAACATGCTGCTTCTGCTCCTCTTTCTCCTGATTTTTATCTAGTGTTGTTGCTTCCCTCCCTCTGTTTCTCTCTCTCTGACCTCCTCACAGCTCCACGCCGCTCCACTCCATACTTGCTTCGTCTCTTGAGAAGACCACAGCTGAGTTTCCTAGCGCAGCCCCAGGAGATTTGCTTTCCTGAGCCAACGTTAGGCAAAGAAGACAGAAGGCAAAGGGGGACTGGGTGGGGGGGAGAGAAGCTGAAAGTGAGCCAAGCCGTTGCTGGCAACCTTCATCTCGGTGCTAAACCTACTGCTTTGAGAGAGACCAGGCAGGGGGAGGACTTTGTTTTGTAGAGAGAAGGAGGAAAAACTTGACACTGGCTTCCCTTGTGGGATGTCTGTCCTGAACATCCCCACCCTGCTGTGTGTTAAATGAAAGCACGTGAAGAACATGGGGTTTCCTGCTTGAGAGGGAGGGCAGTGCTGGACCGGGTGAGGGAGGAGGAAGGCAAGCCGCAGTGTCGCGGTGTGGTTTACACCGAGATCAGAGCTAGAGTGCCTGGGGGTGGGAGCAGAAGGAGAAAGGGCAACTGATGCCAGCTGCCAACATGACAGAAACCCTGCAGCTCCCAGCACTGCAAGTCCCAGAGCAGCAGGTGGTGGAGGGGGGCTCTGCCTGGTCCAGCTCATCCACCCCAACCCTGCGCAGGAGGCGCTTCAAGATGAGGAGGATGAAGAATGTGCAGGAGCAGAGCCTGGAGGCCTGCAGGTATCAGGATCAATCCTCCAGCAAGGAATACCTGCAGCTCCCATCCATTGAAATCACCCCTTCCAGCGATGAGGACACACCCTGGTCCAACTGCTCCACACCCAGTGCTTCCCCACGGCGCAAGCGCTTCCTCCTTCGGAAGTGGCTGCGTGTGAGAGAGAAGAAGGAATACAGTGAGAGCAGGTATGTTTTTGGACACTTCCCCTTCCCTGCTTCCAAGAGGAGCATGTCCAGAATACGTAGGGAGGGTCTGTTGTTCCCCTAGAAACCTTGGAGTACTTCTCCCTGGGACTTTGTCCTCACCTAATGGCTGGAATGGGTAATGTAGTTGATGGGACTTGCTGATGGTGGCCTAATCCTTATGTGCAACCTTCTCTGACATCCATTCAGTGGCTGATACTGGGACAATGTGAGGACAACAGAGGAAAAGCACCCTTGTGGCTAGTAGGTGGGTCTGTGTGTCAAGGCATCAGTTCTTGGTTCCTTTCCAGACTTGAAACTCACTCAGTCCTTTAGCTCAAAGGGGACACACAATTCGTAAAGAACTCCAGGAGCTTGTCAACACAGGAAAATTAATGCCAGAGGGGTTATTGTGTGGCCATACAAAGACAAAGCTACACTGTATGTAACCCTCTGCAGGTGCATCAGGGTATACAAGTATCAGTACATCAGGGTATACAGTGTAGTTAACCTCTAATGGGAGAATGGGGCAATCTACTTTTCCTGAAGACCCACCATACACCAGACACTTAAAGCTTTCTCTGAGAAATGAGTGCATTATATAAATCCTGATGCTAGCTTAGCATAGAGCAATTATTCTTTAGTTGCATGCAGCCTATATGTGGATTTATGCCTGGAAGTATGTACAACACTTCCATAAGAACAGAAACTTGTCTCTTGCTGTTTCTGCACCCACCATGCTAGATGGACTCACTACCTGTGTTGCTTAAGTGCTTATAGGACACTATAATATTCACTCCAGTTAGTTTTGGGGAACTTTCATCAGTAAATGCATGCCATCAAGGATTTGATAATCCTTCTCTTATGAAGTTAACATCGAAAGACATCTCTTGGTTGAGAAATATTACTTATTTTCACTTAGTGTGGTGATACAAGTAATGACTTAGTTATAGCTTGGAAAACAGGGAAGGTAACACATACTCCCTATCACAAAGTTCAACTCTGAATTTCAGCAGGGTGGCTTTTCAGCTGAAGGATTTAATTTGGACTTATTGATGGTGAATGTGTTTAAGACAGTGGCCAAGACATGTTTCAGTGCGAATGCATAAGAAAACTTGGTCTATTCTTGCACACATGATATGTCCATGGCTATGACAGCTCTCAGCTAATTCGTCATTGAGATATTTCTGCCTTAACCCTGGTTGTGGTTTTGAAGCATGACTGGAAAAAAGCTGAAGAGGTTGATGGATTAGGTGGCATTAGCATACCAGAGCCAGCGTGGCACCTCTTTCTTTGTATGTAGCAGGCTCTAAATCTTTTGCAATGGGAAACATGAAGTTTTCAAATGGAATTTTTCCCTTTCTAGTCCAAAGAACAAAACCCAGTTTGCCAGTGACTGTGCTGAGCCTCCGGGCTTGCAGAATGCAACGATCATCATTGGGCTTCCAAAACTCAGCAGGCATGGAAACAACATGGAGAGGGCAGAATCTGTGGGAGTTAATCACAGTGATGAACCTAAAGGATGATGTTGTGGCATTAATGTGAAAGAGACTAGCAGCTAGCACTGTGGGGTAAACCTTGCTATGCCCTGAGGCATGTGAAACCCTGTTCTGAAATACAGGGCAGGATACTGCCTGTCTATCTTCCCCTGCTTCACACTTGGTCGTCCAAAGCACTGGCTCTTTCTTGCTGCTGTTCTGTTATGATGTTGCTGTTTGTAACATTATTTACTGTGCTATTAGTTTGTTTAAGAGCAGCAGGGACTATTGTACTAGAGAAAAGGCTGAAGTGTTTTGTTCAATGTTGTTTTCACCAAGCCCTGTCTCAGAGTTGAGTGACAGTGATGATGCTTGAACTGTCCAGCTGATTAAGTTAATTAGAATTCAATTAAACACTATTGTAACAGGGATTCCCAAAGTAGCCAGTGTGCCATACACCTACTAAGAGCAAGGGCTAGGTTCCAAAATTTCACCTGGTAAAGGTGGTAGCACCACATGTGGTTCCACCAGAGGAATGAATGCAGTTTGCTTCCGGTCACTCCCTCTTTCTAGTTAAATTATTATCAACCAGTTTGATAAGCTTTTTGGAGTCCAATAAGCTTTACTCCATGATGTGGCCAGATATGTGCCTGTTTGTAAGGCAGGGTTTTCCCAGGAAAGCTGGTAGTTGAGAGCAAACTGTGCACCAGCTGACTTATTTCAGTGATGCATGTGTTGCTCACATGCCCCTGAGCAAAAGCAATAGCTCTGTGACCATTAGCATACAGTAAGCATCCAAGTGAATAAACAAATGCTTTTAGGACTCAATGCTATCTGTAATGCTCCAGGTCTGATGAAGGCTGGCTGCTTTTTTCATCCAGAAACTCCAGCCTACACAATGTTCTGTATCAGTGGCTAGTTTTTAACAGCCTGGATAATGTTAAGGCTTGTTTACCTGCTGTTTCTCCAAAAGCTGTTAGGTGGCTGATACAGCAGAAGAGAGGCTGTTTCTTTTCATGAAGCAGCAGAGATGGCGTGTAAGAGCCTGGCTTGCCTATGATACGGTTTAGTTCAATGTGAAAGAGCAGAAAGCAGCCATTTCTCAGGGGTAGGAGTTCCCCTGTACTTTGTCCTTGTACAAAAGCATGATGATCCATACCAAGTTGGTGCTGCAGGGGCCTATATAGATGATAGAGGATGATTTTTGTAAGGGATGCAGGCAGTTTACCTATCCTCCTCATCCATCATTTGCTACCCAAGTAATGATAGAAGTTATTTACCTCCATACAGCTTTATAATGCAGGAACCCTGCTCACAGGTACACAGATTTCTTAAGGCATGATGATGTTTCTTTCCTCATAGGTTAGCAATCTGTTATCATTTTATATGCATGTAATGAGTATGCATTATGGATGTGGGGATGTGAGAGTCTATCTGCTTTAATTTATTATTTACTTCTTAAAGTCATCCTTTCTAGTAATGTCTGGAACTACATTTGGTTCTCAATGTTGAAGGCAAGAACTGCTGAGCGGGTAGATCACTTGGACTTAAAGGACTACTCTCCTTTTGGCTTAAGATCAGTACTGGAATGAGATCCTAAGCTTCCACCCTTCCACTGGCAGAAGCTGAGAGTAAATAGATGGGCCCTGCGCTGTCATTGCCTCCTGTATGAATGCTCAAAACCAGCACGTGTAATAGTTGAAGTGTGGTAAATATTTTGTCCTTGAACAGTTTCCTGTGAGGCTTTCATGCTGAGCAAAGACTGTACTAGTGGTATTCTAATGCACTTCCCTACTGAGAGGAGAAACAGGCTAGAATACCAAGGATGGTAAATGGTTTGAATTCTATTTTGCTTGTTGTTATTCCTTGCTGAATTTGCTCTCATGGGACATCCTGGAAGCTGTTGTGTCTTGATGCCTGCAGTCCCTTCCCAGACCTCCCTTTCCCTTGAGCACTCTAAGATCACCCATGTTGTCTGATGTTAATGCTTGTCCTAAAGGTAAATTTGCTTGGTAGGTTGCAGCATCCAGACTAGGTAACAGTGACATGCAAAACATTGGTGCTCCAAAGGATGTAGAACTCGTGGATTTTGTTGGATCAGTGGGGAACAGATTGTCTTGCAGATTGAATGTACTCGTTTTGGTCTTCTAATGGAAACTAACACTGAAGTCCTAAATGACAAATTCAGCTAAATGGTAGAACCTATGCCCTAAAATGTCTTTAAGATATAAACCTGAAATATATTATTAGAAGTATTCCATCTTGCCTTGGAAAAGGTTATATGCTGGGGAGATGGAGGTTTCTCAGTCTGCTGGATATGCAGTCATAGAGGTTTTATAGACAAAATCTTGGTGGACTCCAGTTTTGTTCACTTCATGCTATACAATTCCAGGAAGCTGCACAATGAGTAACTGTGTAAGTTTCATAGTTCTCAGTTTCTGTGGCTTTTACAAACTTTCATGTTTCTGTTTCAGGACAGAGGAGAGGAAGTGGGGTTTCTCCTTTATTAGAAACCCAGCAAGCCACTGCAGGAAGTGATAGATGTGTGTGTCCTGGGATTGCTTTTGGACTTTCAGGACAGAGGAGAGGAAGTGGGGTTTCTTCTTTATTAGAAACCCAGCAAGCCACTGTAGGAAGTGATAGATATGTGTGTCCTGGGATTGCTTTTGGAAGTTGTGACAAAATCCTTGCTGAAACCTCATTTGTATGAGGAACTGGCAGCTTCATGGAGTTTCATAATGGAAATGGCTGCATTCTTTTGTTCTGCTTGTGGCTGGAGCTGGTTAATTGGGGCTTTTGGGAGGACAAATGTCAGACACGGTGTGTTTCGAAGCGTTGGCAGAAACTGTGACGTGTTTTAATATTGTCCCATGTTTTTGGACTACATCTCTCCTTGTTAATCTTATAAACTACATTTAAAGCTTTGATTTCTGGGGATGTGTGAATATCTGATGGATTACATTTGGGACTTGAATGCATAGTTTGATATTTAGCTGGTATCTGTACTCTTCTGCATCTTCAAAGCAAAAAGAGGAAAAGGTTTTTTTTACATAGGTCTCTATAGTAAAGCAGCCCATCTCTGCTTTTGGTAGCTTCAGAAAGTCTATAAGCACAAACTTCCATTTATGTGGTACCTCTTCAAATCTAAAAAGTCAGAGCACATGAATGATGGCTTAATAGCAACTTGGTTCCTTTCTGAGCCTGCAACTTCAAATGAGACCTAATTTGTGCTTCCACTGAACTGATCTTTAAGTTGTTGCATGCATATCTCTGAACAGTACTGTTTGCTGTGATTACAGGCTTTTGGTCATTTGTTAATGATAACATGTGCCAAGTGGCTGTGAATTCCACCAGCTCTTTTTGCTTTTTGGCTGAATCTTCCTGCCTTTGTGCACTAGTTTGTGGTTTTCCTTTTAAATATTTGCCTTCTCAGTATCTGTGTGCTTTAGGATGACCAGTCACACAAGAGTATCAAAACTGATTGATTTACAAACAGCCTGGAACTTCATTGCTGTTGATCTTATCTAGTCGGCAAATATTTACTATTGGCTGGTCTGAATATCATGTCTTACACACTGTGCCTGTCAATGATGTTTAACAATTAATCATCGTGTTCATTACCACAGTGTTTTTCCACCAGATTGTGTTTTGAAACTGGAGATGTCTGTTGTTCATTGTTGAATGGGATGTTGATGAAAGGGCTTGCCTTGACAGCTGTGAAGATTGATGCTGGTGTTTTCATTTGTGAAATGAATGTAGTGAGAGGAGAAAACTTGCCCATCTGTAACATTTTCCAGCAAGGAGAGGTGACTCTGCTACAGATTCACACTCTGGCCTCCAACTGGTTTTAGACTAAACAGAGCTTTAAATCCCCCATCAGTGAAACTGAGTTATTAAAAAGATATGAAGCTCTGGAGTAGGAAGTGTCCCTCTGGTTCTTGGGAATGCTGCCAATATGTTTGGGTCCAGGTAATGCATGCTCTAAGTTTAGGTTAAAACAAGGCACTTGAAATTTCACCTTCTGGCTGTGCCTGCCATTTGTCAATGATTCACTGCATGAGCTTGGGTACAAGTTTTCCTCTTATGTTCACATTTCAACCTCAGTGAAATGTGAGCAGAAACAGGGTGCTTGCACCTATTTCTGTGAAGAGAGGCAGTCCTTGGATGGAGCAAGGCTGTGTTGTACCTGCTTCCCATAGGGCTTGCTATCAGTTCAGCAACTACACTTTGCTGAACATGAGTCCTCCTTAACTTCTGTAATAAAGCCTGATGTTAGCTTGCTGCCTTCAGTGGTAAGGATGTTTCCCTCGAGAACTTTGTATATTGAGAGTGGGAACCTGCAGCACCTGTGGGAAAGCTGTATCACTGGAGGTGATTTGCTTTTTGTCCAGACTGAAAGCTTTAGGTCTATCAAAGGACAGCCCTTCTTGCTAAGGGAGGCTGTTATCCCTTGGAACTTAGGTCAGTGATTTCCAATTCGGTCCCTTATCTTCCTTTCTCCTTCCCCTTCACCTGACAGTTTCTTGACATCTGTAATGGCACAGACATTTACGTATCCATGCAACCATGGTAACATGGTGCTTTTGATGACAGGAATTTAATTTGCCTAGGACAAAGAGCTGCTGTTAGGCGGCTGGGACAGGGAGGTCTATTTTTGCTGTTTCATGAGAAATACAAGGAGGGATGTGTTCTGGAAAGGATGAGCAGAGCAGGAGTGTGAAATAGAAAGATAAAGTTGTGTTGTCTTTGATAAGCTCCTGTGGGAAAGCTCTGAGGGACCTTTCCTTCTGGTACACCTGAGGCTTGAAGTTCAATCTAGCTTTGTTGTCCTGTTTGTGTTGCCAAGGAAAGATGGCCAAGAACACTTCTCAGGAGAGCTTTCAGATGAAGATTGTCTGCACATCATGGGATTCACTGTCTAAAATATTCCCTTTTCATAATGAATCTTTTAGACTTAATTGGAAGAGAGTTTTGGCTTAAAATAATATTGATTTTGATGCTAAATACCATTTAAAAGGCACAGTGTATTTAATTTTTTTGCCAGCTTGGAAGTAACCTTAACTTGCACCACATATTGCTACTGCTGTGCTCTTCTGGTGGCAGTTCTTCAGAAGTCCTGATCACTTTGTGGTTTACTTTAAGGTATAAGGTGTGAGGTAAATTCAAGCCTCTGTGCTTACAGCTGTGAGGATGAAAAGAACCCTTTAAGTGTTCAAATAGCCAAAAAGCTTTGTAAGTCTTAACAGAAACCTTGATGCAAGTTCAGTGTTTTATTAATTATAATCTTTTGCTTCCCAAATCTATGTTGATGAAAATATTAATGTATCATATTTCATAAATTGTAGCTTTTAGTTCCAAAACCTGTTGCCGCAGTTGCTGAAAGCCATTGAGGAACATGTCAACTGTCTATTATTCTCCTTTTTGAAATGCTTAATACTGAAGCCAAAGCCTTATGAATACAGGGGTTAAAGAAGCAAAATGAATACCAAATACTCATGCGGGTTCAGACCTGGCAATGTAGCTGATAGCTGTGGATAAGAATAGCCTTCTGAAGGCCACAGATTTTTGGTTAATTCTCCAAATTCATTAACTGATTCTATCTTCCAGGATACAGCCATTTCTTTCCCATTTGTTTGCTCACCCCATTCATCCATTGCTGTTGAAAGAAATCTCCACTGAATAAAACACACCTGCAGATATAAAAGTGTGGTGGACTTATCACCCACATTTGGAGGGTATAGAAGTCCCAGAATGCTTCTACTTTGTGAACACTGACCTGAGTGTCCGAACTCTGAAATCCAGACAAATGCCTTCTAGTAGAAAACCTGCTTTGCTTTAAAAGCCTATTCATGCATGAAATAAGAAGCATTGTCTCTGCTTTACCATTCAGAGACTGAGATCTCGGAATGAACTGAGGCTTATTAAAAAAGGCAGGCAGATAAGAATAGTACAAAATCTGTCTTATAGCTTATAAATTCCAAGACCAAGTGCAAGAGAGATCTTGACGTATTTAAGACACAAAAGCAAGTTTTGCAGGTTTTTTTAGTACTTTCATTCTGTTCGTGTTCATTTCTGCTGAGAGCTGGAAAACCTGATTCTTCGGTGTTACTGTCTCATGAGTGTTCATCTAAGTATATGTGTGTGTACATGGGTCATGAAGTCTATAAAAACTAAGACTTGTTTTAACTTAAAAATGGTAGAAAAGGAAGGTATTAGAACAAGCACTCTCAGGAATGTATTTCTTCTGTACAACAGTGGTGATTGGGTCTTCTGGTGAGAGATGACGAACTGGCAACTGAGACCCTATTGTTAAGATAATAAGAAATACAACATTGAATACAAATTTGATTTTGAGGATCTCTTTTGCTTTATACACCTATCAAGACACACTGTTGCTCTAACAGTATAGGGCTCCTTCCACTGCAAAAATGATACTTATTGTTCTTCAGTCTACAGAAGTCTTGTGAATAGTGCAAAACTTGTTCTATCTCCAGATTTTAACAGTGCGGGGTGATGAGAACAACTGTTTCCATCAGTAGGAAAATGTTTCCTATGTACTTTGGCTACCTAGGTAAATTGCTTGGGAGCAGTGAGATGGAAGAGTGGTGGAAGTAGAGTCCTCTGATTTAATTGTTAAAAGGCAAGGTTAATCTGTTCTTAAAACTTTTGATCAATGTCTATAGTAATAAGTAATGTTATAAGTCTAAATGTTTGCATGAGAACTGAGGAAAACCCACAGGGTATAAGCCTTAATGTTTAGCATCTTTGAAATCATAATAGAGAAAGGGGCACCCTGTGCTTGTGTACCCAAACGTTAAAGCCTGGTCCAAATGCAGGCTTATCATTGCTGAGTTCTAGAGTGAGATAAGATTGTTTTGATGATTTCCTGAGATTTCTAACCAGCTTTTGGCTTTCACTTTAGATATAAAACTGACATAAGTGTACGTGAAAGCTTCCCCTATGCTACTGTTCAGTACAAATCATTCCTTCCTTATCTTGTATTATTTCCAGTATAACAGCAGTAACTTGTTATACAATCTCAAAGGAACACTGTCACCTTTAAAAGCAGGTTGACTTAAAATGGACTGGAAAGCATAATAAAACAATAAGCTCTGCATTTCAGCTGCTCTTTAATTCAGGAATCTAACAGCTCTGCTGTCTAATATTCAGAGTGATATAAATTTGTGAAAAGCTCACAAAGCTTCCATGCAAAACAGTGAAACAGCTCATGTTGAATGTGTCAAATAAGAGGGTAAAAACTGATTTCTCCTGGTCTGAGTTGGTTTCATTGCTTGTGTTCATAGGGGTAAGGTCTTGCATTGCAAAGTGTTGCAATAACAGGATTTGTTTAAATTTTAAGCCTTGATTTAGAGGACTTTCAGAAGAAGGAATTTAATGATGGGTGGGTGAGCATGAAAGGGTCTAAGGTTCATCTTGTATAGCTGTCCATAAGTAAACTTTCACATGGGGTTACCAGCATTGAAGGTGCTGTTGTTGGGCTGTGATAGGAGGAATTTTCCTTTGGTAAGTTTTGTTCTATTTGCTTGATCTCAATGGAAATGGCAAACTTTTTGTGGGAGGTTTTATTTTATGAAGAAACAAACAGTTGAAGAAATAGTCCCTTTCTCATATCCAAAGGGTGATAATTCCTTTGAATTAGGAGGAAAAGTGTGGTTCCTCTTGTGCTCTTTCCAAACCAGTTCACTGGTCTGTAATTAAGCTCAGAAGTACAGGAAAGATGTTTCTTTGCTTTTGGGGGCATGTTGTTCTTACCCAGCTGTTGATTTATAGCTTGAAGCCAATATTCTCTGATTATCCTTCCTACAGGGAGACACTTGAAGAAAAGAATGAGTAAGTATGTGGGTGTAGGAGCAGAAAATTAGATCTGTCCCCTTGCTGAGAGGCTTTAGGGAAAATGTTTACCTGTCTTGGCTCTGATGGTAAAACTATACACTGGGCAATGGGGAAACAAGCCAAGTATGCTTGGTGGGATTGTGTGGAGGTACCCACGCAAGATGCACACCTCTGACTCACATGCAGTGCACATCCTTTATAGCTAAAAGTTATAAATGTTACATGAGTTTTGTGTGGGTTTGTATGTCCAATCTCAAAAGGTAATTTTAATATCACTTTTTCAATGATTTTATAAATACTCAACCCTAATTACTTTCTTGGGAGAGCTTCAGCCTGCTCTCCTTCCTGTCTTGAGTAAGATGCAGTTTTCTGCCTCATGTTCTGAACCAGCAGTGTTTTGGGACTAAATTTTCCCCCAAAATTTATGTTACTGACTGAGAATTACTGCTTTTTAGAATGAAAAGATGCAGTTTGGTGCTTTTGGGTACTATATTTATATTTCTGTGCCTTTGGGTGATGTGATGTGTACATCTGTGTACAGGGCAGTGGAAGCTGTGTTTGCAAGCATGTGTATGTATACCTTGAACTAGTTTTATTTGAACAGTACAGGTCCTACCAACAGTGGAACCACAGCATTTTTAGCACAGCCTGTGTGCTCAGGCGTGTGTACAGAGTGTCCTAGGTGGGACTGTGCAGTTTGTGCTGCTTTGCCATGACTCTACAGCCGGCGGTACCCAGGCAAATCGGATTGAAGCTAGCCCTGGGCACATCTGCTCTTTATGCTGCAGTCTGTTACCTGAAGGCAGAATCAGATCTATCTACTGCTCAGAAGAAAAGCTCTTGCAAAGAAGTGAAGCTGTAGAAATGAGCAGCAGGAACCCTGATGAGTCCGTGGAGCTGCTAGAGAGGAATAAAGCTAACATCCATAGAAATGAAGTGCAGGGATTAAAACACCCCCCCACCCCCACCCCACCCCCCAAAAAAAAACATTTAAAGGTGGAGAGTGACATCTTGTGGGCTCAGCATGCAACTCTCTAACAGAAAAATTTCGCTTTGGCCACTTCATGCTTAGCAAGAGTTTGTTTTAACTGCTGTTTCGTCCCGCTGCCTAGAAGAGGGGATGTATAAACCTGCAGCAGTGTGGTATTTGTATGTAAACCTGTAATAAACTGTTCTGGGATGGCATGGTGAAACACTGTATAGATAATGAGCAGGGTCGCTTCTCTATTTCAAAAAGCTCTCGGGGAAAATGTCACTAAGCAAAGAGGCTTCAAACCACTTGTACCTGTTGTAAATCAGGTATGAACTTAGTCTTCTACTGTTTTTCTTTGCACCCCCAAATACAAAGTATAAACCTTTTTCTTGTTCTGTGCTTAAACCAGTGTTTTATGGGGACTGACACAAATCTAATTGTCTCTGCTTTCCTCCTTGTATTGCAGCAGTCAGCAGAGCAGCCAGCAGAGCAGCCACGATGACGACTCGTCCCGGTTCTTGAGCCCTTATGTGCGTGACGACAGGTAAGGCTGTTTGTGATTGACCTGGGAGAAAACCTGAGGCCACTCAGTGGAATTACATGGGCTGGTCTGGCTGAGGTCCTTATTTTCCCTGTATTTCTAAGAGTTGCTCTACAAGGAATGTGATTTACATTGGCCTTATCCATATCTAAAAAGATGTAGTAGAACTTGTGGGACAAATGCATCCAACTCCTGTAGTAACCTGCTTTTTCTCTTGAGGGCCATTCCTCAGAACTGTAGCTATGTATTGATGCTTAGCAGCTCTGACCCTTAAAAATACACAAATGAATTATCAGAAGTGGTTCTTGTCCTCAGCAAAGACAATATCGAGCTTGGCTGTTGTGTTTCACTTCTGATGTACTGTGACAGACTGATGTAGCTAGAGCTCAGCTGGGAGAGAACTGCTGTGAAGTTCTAGAAGAAACTCAAGTTTCTTGTACTTTGGGTTGATTAATGACTACTGCAAATTGCAGCATTAGCACAAAAGCTGTTAAATACCAAATGCTTACTTTGGTGCATGATTTATTGTTGTTGCTTTGCTCAGAGCCAGATGATTGAGTTTCATTCTATCTTGTAGTTTATCTTTTGAGCCTGAATCTGCTTCATTTTCTTCTGCCATGTGTGTGAACTATGAGCTCTGAGCTACTACCAGGCCTATTTCCCTATTAATGTCCTTGGACTTTGGTTTCTGAAATTCCCATTATTTTGTTACTCTATTGCACAGTGGAGTTACGCTGCATTTCATGTATCTTGACTGGAGGTTATAATGAGCCCACAGAAGGGCATATGCTGAGATCTGGGAACTAATTCCTTTGTGCTGCCACAGAGTGGATTACAAGAAGCATCTGAATGTGGCATTTTCCATTCTTCAGGCTTGTGTCTGGGCATGATCCCTCAGAAGAGTGTTCTTTCAGGGCTGTTACTCAGTTATTCCACATAAGCTGTCACTGAGGTCAGAGTTCTTTCTTACTGTGTAGCAAGTCAGATGGTTACCAACCTCCTGTTCCCTGCTATGGTATCAAAGGCCAATGGATCGAATAAGAACTGAGTAGGCATCTGGGGAATTGACTCACTTGAGAGAACATCCTGACCCTGAAGAGCTAATTAATATCCCAACAGAGTTTGGCTCAGAATTAGCACTTGGTGGTTGTAGCTAACCTCTTTTCTCCTTATGTTCCACTCCAATTACCAATCTCTGCTGCTGTGGAGCCTGGATAATCGAGCAGTGAGCAGTCTTTGCAACCACAAAGCAGATGGGTACTTAGGTTGTCATACCTGGGCTTTCTTTGTGTAATGCACCCTGTTATACCATTTGAGCTGGGATTTCATAGATTAAACAGGGTTAGGCTTTGTTAATGCTCAGATGGGGCGTAGCAAGAAGGGAATTTTGAAGAGGAAGCCTGCACTTTAAAGCCTTTGAACTGGTGCTAAGAATATCTTCCTGGCCGGAAGGGATGTGTTTTAGGTGCAGCACAATCAGATCTATTTATGCAGAGCTAGGGTGATGTTGAGCCTGCTGACCTCGCTTA